>NC_056729.1:1394407823-1394670323 GCF_019279795.1 Protopterus annectens
TTAATGGGGGGGGGGTCTCAAATGAACAGTACCCTTAAGAAATGCTTTAGAGAGCTTGTGAGACATGATACTAGACCCCTGATCACCCAGATGAAAGTTAGAAATTGCTGCCAATTGAAACCTAATTGTTGCTGCAGCTGCCCCCTCATTAAAAAGTTTGGTCAAAAACTCTAAATGGATGAAACTAAAGTCAGATATGGGTCAATATTGTTGTGACATGCCCATATCGAAAACCTTCTCCAGTTACTAAGGTATAACTTCCTGGTAGATGTTTTAAGAGAGGATGTTAGAATGTGCTGAGCTGCAGCTGAGAGGTTCTGAAACCTGGTTATTCTTGGAATTGGAGCAGCCAAGCTGTGAATTTGAGGGCATGGAGGGCATGAAGGGCAGGATGAAGAGCCCCTGATGAATGAATCAGAAGATCTGGAACTGGGTCCGGGATCCAAGGTTCTTCCAACAGATGAGGCTGAAGAAAGGGGAACCAAATCTGATGGGCCAGTAAGGGACTATTAGAATGATGGTCCTTCCTAGACTCTTTGCTTTCTGTAAAACTTTGGGTATCAGTGGAAAGTGTGGAAAGGCATAAAGGAGACCCAGGGGCCAACTGTGTACAAGCGCGTCCCTTGGGGAATCTCCCATAGGGGGAATTTGGGCAAAACACCTGCTGCATTTCGTGTTCATTGGAGTTGCAGCAAGGCTGGCCCCATCCGCAGAATATCCTTTCCGCCACTTCTTGTTTCAGGGACCACTTGTGAGGCAACAGAATTGCTCTACTCAATTTGGACTTCCCCAGGATGTGCATTGCTATCAGAAAGCGCTGGGTAGAAGTTGCCCACTGCCATACTCTCAGGGCCTCTCGACATAGGGGGTAAGATCTGGTTCCTCCTTGTTTGTTTATGTACCAGACCACTGAAATGTTGTCCATCTGAACTGCAATAGTCCCTAGAGAAAGGGAGTCTGGAAAGGACTGCAACACTAGAAGTATCGTTCTCATCTCTAGGAATTGATATGCAGGTGAGCCTTGTGTTCCTTCCAAGTGTCTTGGGCTGTTCTTCCCTGACAATGCCCCCTCCCACCCTATCAGGGAGGTGTCCATGGCCACAGTGGCAATGGGAGTGGGTAGAACAAAGGGGCAACCTATTGTTACTTGTTGAAATGTCAGCTACCAGCGAAGATCATTCTTGCATGAGTTTATCACAATTTGATGTGATATTGGAAGTTCTTGAAATGACCATTTAGTGAACAGAAGCCATTGCAGTATACGCATAAGCATTCGACCTAAAGGAATCGCAATGATTGCTGCCGCCATTGTCCCCAATAATTTGAGTACCACTGAAGCTGGGACTTTTTCTTCTGATAGAAGATTCAGTACCTGTTTTCGCAGAACACAAACCTTTTCTGGTGGAAGTTTTATGGTCATGGAAATAGTATCTATATCTGCTCCTATAAAAATGGTATGTTTGGATAGCAACAAAGCAGATTTTTCTGAATTTATGGAAATCCCCAACTGACTGCAGAGGTTTAAGGTTGTGTCCCTTGCTTGTATGAGTTGATGCCTTGTGATGGCAGTGAGGAGCCAGTCATCTAGGTATGGAAAGATCTGGAATCCTAAATGTCTCAGGTGAGCTGTGACTACTGCCATGCATTTGGTGAACACTCTGGGGGCTGTAGTGAGACAGAGCTCAAAACTGGTAGTGACTGGCTCCCAGCCAAAAGCGCAGATGATCTCTGGATGGTCTGGCCATTTTGATGTGGTAGTACGCATCCTGGAGATCTACTGAGCACATCCAATTGTCTTTTCTGAGAAAGGGAAATATCGACTGTAGCGTGACCATCCGGAACTTTGTCTTTTTGACAGATTTGTTTAGTCTGCTGAGATCCAAGATGGGTCTCCAGTCTCCTGTTTTCTTTGGAACTAAAAAGAACCTTGAGTAAGTTCCGAATCATCTCTGGTCTGCCAGGACTGGTTGGATTACTCTTTTTTTCCAGCAACTTTGAATCTCTATGGTTACTTGTTCCCTGTGATGGAGTGGAACGTCTGGGATTTTCCTTACAAGAGGGGGTGGGGTGGCAAAGAGAATGGAATATCCTCTGGATATGATGCTTTGTACCCAGTATCTTTTATTTTTAGGCAGGGGTCTGGGTACAAAGATAAGCGTCCCCCGACTACCTTCAGAGATGGACAGGCGTGCCTCCTTTCAGGAGCACTTATAGGGCTTTCCAAAGAACTGATCTCTGTCACCCTGATTCTGCAGACCCCCCTCTGCCGCATGGACAGCGTTTTCAATTATTACCCCCTCCTCTGCCTCTAGAGGGGGGTTCACCATGTGTGTCCCGAGTTTTATGGAACCACATTTTCCTCACTTCTGACCTTTGGGATAAGGTCTAGTAGGGGTGGAAAAACGGACTCCGACGGCAGACAGAGTCTTTCTGTCCTGCTCACACCTGGTAAGCGTTTCCTTCACTTTGGGTCCAAAAAAGGAACAAGCCATTGAAAGGGGTGTTAACAAAGGATTACTTAAAGGGCTCCACAAAGGAACATAAGCACATCTAGGAATGTCTCCTAAGAGCAATTCCTGTACCCGCTGCCCTGCTCATTCTATCAGCTGCGTACGAGACCAAACGCATTAAAGAGTTTACAAGGGAATTGAGGGTAGCAAGCTGGGAAGTTTCTTTATTCAATACCCCCACAGCTACTGAACCCTGTAGATTATCTCCCAGCTCTTTTAGGAGATCTCTTTGTAGTCTAGTAAAATGTGTGAGATAGTTCAGCGGAGAGCAAAGGCCTCAGAACTAAACATGCACTTTCCATATCTGTCCATGATCCTAGAATCCTTATTAGGAGGATAGACAGATGCAGAAGTTTCTGACAATTCTTTCTTGGTGGCTTCCTCCACCACCACGGCATCAACAAGTACTCCTTTGGTTAGACAGGCCTTGTCCTGGGGAGATGTTATAAATGTATTAGGCCTCCAAGGGACAGGTTCCATGGTATCCAGGGACTCCCATGCCTTTCGAGAGACCAGTTCCATCAGCTTATCAAAAGGCGGAGACACCCAAGTGGTGGAGGGCTGAGACCCAAAAGCCTTCAGGAGGGTTTTGGAGGGCTGAGACCCAAAAGCCTTCAGGAGGACTGACTCATTATCAGTAGAGTTAATGGACTTCCAGCTACCCCTCTGTTTAAGAATTTCCAAGATATCTGCGAAAGAGATATCCTCCGAGGGGGAATGTCAGGACCCTTCTGACTCATCTAAGTCAGTGTCTGAAGTGACAGATTCCTGCCGGGAATCCAGATGCTTCTTCTTGCATAACCCCTTCCTGGGAACCTCATCAGTGGGGGCTTCTGCTGAGGTCTCAGAAGAGCAGGGTTCACCCAATGGGGCATCCTGAGGCTCTGGGTCTCTACGCTTTTGTGAGATCTGTGAAGCAGAGGCAGACACAAGCACTTTGAGGGAGAAGGTTACTGGTCCTGGTGATGTGGAGTCCCGAGGGGACAATACTCTCCTCATGGCATCGAAAGCCCCCCGGCTCTGATGAGAAGGAAAGTACAGTTGTATACACTTACCATAAATGTAGATGTTTGAGTGTATTCACTGTTGTAGTCATCACCTGTGGGTTATCCCTGCTGTGGTAGCCCTCAAGCCGCCCGAATACCAGAGTCAATGTTTTTGTGCGCTGGCTGCTGTCACCTGTAGTCTGACATCAAGTCGTCAGTGCTATAAAGCAAGGCAGCCGATGTCATTACATCAGATTTTCTTGCCCTAACACATCAGAAGCACAAGGGAAAAGAGAGAAGTGGTCCTGGTGGCTATAAGCCACCTTGGGAAGCTTGTGTCCCCCTAGGGGAAGATGTTAAATGAGGGATGGAGGGAGGGAGGGAAACCAAGACTGCAACAGTGAATACACTTGAACATCTACATTTATGGTAAGTGTACACAACTGCACTATGTTCTTCTTATTTCACTGTTGCAGGCATCACCTGTGGGAGGATTCCCAAAGCTGAGGAAAAGGGTGGAAGGATAGGTTGAATCCTAAGTATGGGACAGGAGGCCCTGCAGAATTGCAGAGGCAAACCATGCCCTAGACTTAGAAAAGAGATGTAGGTTGTAATGCTTTGTAAAGGTATGGACAAAGGTCCAGCTGGCCGCTTCCAAGACATTCCTGGTAGGCACTCCTCTGAGGAAGGGAGTGGAAGTGGAGGTTTCCCTAGTGGAGTGGGTACAGATAGACTTAGGGATGGGTTTCCCATGTAGTCTGTAGCAAAAATGGATACAGTGTGAAAACCATTTGGAAATGGTTTGTTTGGAGATGGGCTTCCCCTCTGCCCCTGGGGCAAAGCTTACAAGAAGCTTGTCTGTTTTTCTGAATGGCTTAGTACAGTCCAGATAGTATCTGAGTTGTCTGTACACGTCTAGTGAGTGTAGAATTCTTTACCCCTTGTTTTGAGGGTTGGGAAAGAAGGTGGGAAGGTGTATGGCCTGGTTATGGGTCACATCAGATACCACCTTGGGCATAAAGGAGGGGTTAGTCCTCTGGGAGACTCTGTCTGCATGGAAATTTATGAAGGGCTCAACAGCCGTGAGAGCTTGAAGTAGTTCTGAGACCCTTCTGGCTAAGGTGATAGCTAGTATGAAGGCAGTCTTCCAAGAGAGGTATTTTAATTCGCGTCAGGTTCGAAAGGGGGTAAGGTTCGTTTTTCTAACACATAATTCAGGTGTCCCAGGGTGGCGTCAGGGGCCTTCTGGGAGGCCTGATATTAGAAACCCCTCTGAGGAATTAAAAGAATCAAAAGACCAGTGGTTCGGGCTTGCAGCAATAAGTTTTATTCAGGTAAACTGCTTTTCGTCTCCCACACAATACACGGAGACTTCTTCAGACCAATAAAAAAACATTAACAAAACATAGAACTTCACTTTTAAAAGGTACTACATTTACAAACAACCAATCAGCGATTGTTTTAGCTATGATGCAGCAAGCTCATTAAACCAAAAGGCAACAACATATTCAAAGACACATGGCAAATGTAAAAACCTTGTCATACAATTCAGCTTCACTAATACTTCACATATTACAAATTCATAATTAATTATATTCCACAAAATAATAATTAACAGATACACAAATAACAATATGCAAGAATAAAATTAAATTATATTCATAAAAAATATAAAAAAATATATATATAAATTATAAACCTGTCACTAACAACAAATAAATATAGACATATATAAATTAATAAGTAATACCTTATCACAAAAAAAACATAACAAAAAAGGGAGAGTTTGAGTTACCTCAACAAGCTCCTCAATTTTAAAATGCATGCAAGGCAGGTAATTTCATTTAATCCAGGGGCACTATAAGAATTCAACCTAAGTTGCCAAATTAGTTCTCTTTTCTCAAAAATTAACTTAAATGGTCCACCCTTGTGATCAACAGTTACTTTATCAATCACTCTAAAAGTAAAACTGTGATCAGGGTTCTCAATGCAGTGTCTAGCCAGGGCATTGTTCTCACTCCTTTTCCTAATATTATAGATATGATCATATACCCTGTCACGAAGCCTTCTATCAGTCTTTCCAACATAGAAGGCTGGGCATAACTGACAGACAGCCAGGTATACCACAGCCCTCGATTCACAATTAAATCTACCTTGTACCTTAAAATCTCGCCCCCCAATGGTAAAATTTGAACCAGTGGCAATAAACCTACAATAATTACAATGTTCACATTTGAACGTACCTTTTGTCCTGTTACTGTTCGTACCTCTCATCTCCATAAATTCCTTTAAATTAATACCTTTCCTGAAAATAAAGTTAGGGCAACTACCCAATTTGACTGAAAGGTCACCATCACTTAGGATGATGTTCCAATTCCTACAAAGGATCCCTTTCAAAAAGCTGGTTTCTAGACTATACGTAGTAATAAAACTTCTCGCCAATCTATTGTCATAATTTCCAGTTACCCCTAAAATGCCTTCAGTTACTGGATTAGGATTTGTTAAAGGGAACACATTAACCAAACTGTCTTGCACAGAATTAGTTTGTACTGTTCTTAATCTACCTGTAGGAATAGGTCTATAGAACACAATAGTCCTCTTGTGCTGCACTTCACGTATCAAATCAACAACCAGTTCAGTGAGGTAACCATGACTGGTTAACATAAACTTTAAGGTCTCACATTCTTCAATGAAGACAACATCGTCACTGGTCATTCTGGCTGGTCTAACCAGCTGCCCCCTTCAATACCAATCTTTTCTGGTGCAAAGGGTGACAGCTGGTATAATGCAACATAGTGTTTGAATATGTAGCCTTACGATGTATACGCGCTACAAAACACTGATTTGTTTTATCCTTTCTTAGGTCAACATCTAAATAACAAATGCGGTCCTTGTGAACTACATAAGTAAACCTAAAAAAAGATGTGCTGCTGTTCAAAAATTCAACAAAATCATTTGCCTCAGCCTCAGACCCTTTAAACATTAAAAAGGCGTCATCCAAAAACTGAGTGTAAAACCCCACTTTATCCGTAAACCTGTTGTTATCAAAAATAGTCTGAGACTCCCACTGGGCCATCACCAAGTTCGCATAGCTCCCACCACAAGGGGAACCCATGGCTACACCAACAATCTGTCTATAAATGGTGTTATCAAAGGTTACATAATTATTCCTTAAAATTATGTCCATCAATTCCTGAAATAATCTAACCTCCATGTTAGAAGCACCATGTGATATTAACCTATCAATGACCACTTCAATACCTACAGTATGGGGAATCAAAAAGTAAAGGTCAACTACATCAATGGTCATAACCAGAATGTCATCTCTGAGGAATTGCTTAATCAAAGGATGAGAGAAGAAGGGTGGGTCTGAATCATAACGGGCAGAGATGGCCGAGGCATGGATTTTAATACAGGAGAAAGAGAAGCCACTATTGAGCAACTCTGCTAGGTAATTCAGGATGAGAGGGATGGAAGGTTGGGAGGTACTGCCCTCTTTTGATTGTTTCCAGGAGCAAAATCATTTCCATTTTCCTGCATATGATTTTCTTGTGCTGGGATTTCTGGCCTCTGTAATGATGTCCAGGACCTATTTGCTTAACAAGATTCCTTGTTAGTTTTTAGTGTATAAGCCATGCTGGAAGTTTGAGAGTCTGTAGGTATGGGTGCAGTACCTTCCACTTCTCCTGGGTCAAGAGGTCTGACATCAGGGGAAGTAGCTTTGGGGGCTGTAAGGTCGGACTGTGTAATAAGGGGTACCAATGCTGTCTGGGCCAATCTGGAGCAATGAGGATGGCCTTTGGTCTCTCCTCTCTTATTTTGATCAGAACCTTGGGAATAAGGGTCAGAGGAGAGTATGCGTACACAAAGAGGGAGCTCCAGGGGAAGGTCAAGGCATCCACCTTCCATACTAGGAGGTGATACTCCCTGGAACAGAATTTGTGCAGCTGGTGGTTGAGGTGCGAGGCATAGAGGTCCACTTCTGGGGTCTCCCACTCCTGGGTGATTTGCAGAAAGATTTCTCTGTGGAGCTGCCATTTTGGGAGTCCAGTAAGTTTCTGCTTAGGTGGTCCGCCAGTGTGTTGTTGATCCCTGGTAAGTATTGGGTAATTAGGTGTAGCTCCATGGAGGTGGCTCTAAGCCAGAGACTCATGGCTAACCTGCACAGGGAGTAAGATTGGGTGCCTCCCTACTTGTTGATGTACCACATTACTGTAGTGCTGTCTGTTTTTATAAGGAGGAACCCTGGCCTGAGATGGGGTTGGAAGGAAGTCAGAGCCTTTTGCACTCCTCATAAATAGTTAAGGGATGCTGTTCCTCTTCAAAAGTAGAATAATCAGATTCCTCAGACCATTGGTCTGTCATAATTTCTGGAGGAAGATGCCTTTTCCTTTTTAGAGTGGGGGCCTGAGTACTTCAGATAAAGGAGATGAGATCCTCCGCCATTTTAAGCATTTGAGCTTGAGGTGGGGGAGCATTAGCAAGATGGTGGCTAGAAGCAGATTTCCTAGAAGTGGTCTGGCTTCTAGGGCTGAGAGAATCCGTCAGTCTCTGAGAAGCAGTAGTCGGATGTGAAGACATTGTTTTTTATCTAGAATCGGTAGTGCAAAAGGCCTCCTCAGAAGCCGGTGCCTGGGTCGCACCTCCCGAGTCAACCAAGGCAGAGACAGCCAAAGGCTCAGAAGACGAAGTGGATTTCTGTGGCATACTGGACCCCAAAAGGATCTCAGCAGAGGCCTGCATATTAAGCGAGTCGGGCATCAGGAGCTGCAAAAGCACCTCACTGAATTACGGAGAACTGATGACTTCCTTAGCGGCAGCGTCATCACAAGGCTTAGCCTTGTGCGGCCTATCTCTATCTTTACCTCTACATTTTTTGGAAAGTCGACAGAATGTTGGCTAATGGACACCATACTGGAATCTGAAGACGGAACATAAAAATAATTGTGTACAAAAAGAGCTCTACGGCGAATGGTTCTCACATTAAAGTGGGCACAGAACTGGCAACGAGGGACGTTGTGGTCTGGGCCTAAACAAGTGATGGAGTAAGAATGAAAGTCTCAGTGTGGGATCTGCTTTCCACAGGCGAGACAATTGTTAACTTTTTTGGACTTCGGTTAGAGCAAGAAACAAGACTCCCCAATGGGGTACTTAGCTTTAGACGTTTTCTGCTGAAATTCAACTTCTGGCAGCGACCGACTGGCACTCGTGTGAACTGCTTCTGCTACAGGCTCCACGGCAAGAAAGACTGATGTAATGACGTCGGCTGCCTTGCTTTATAGGACTGACACCCTGATGTCAGACTACAGGTGACGGCACACTAAAACATTGACTCTGGTATTCGGACCGACCAAGGGCTACCACAGCAGGGATAACCCACCGGTGATGACTGCAAGAGTGAAAAACGAAGAACATCCCCTGAATCCGAAGAGGTAGGTGACTCCCTTTGCACTGAAGTGGTGGGATCCGAGTCTGAAGAAGGCGAAGAACTCATCCGAGCTGAAGCCCCAAGAGGCAAAGTCGAAAATCCACTCCGGACCCAACTGGCGAGTGTTGGCTTCTGGAGTCTATGGTCAGCACTGAGGAAGTCTGAATTGTCAGAACCGACAGGCCCAGTGGAGGTGACGGTTCCACGATCATCAGCTCCGAACACTCTGGGTCCGAAACCTTGAGTTGGGTTGGAGGAGGAACGGAAGAAGCATGGAGGGTTTTGGACAGTTCCAAAGCTCAGATGGCATCATCGACAAAAGTTTGGCCAGTGCCAGTGTCTGCAGAAGCCTCTGCACCACACGATCCACATCCATGTCCAAAAGCCTTGAGGACCGAGAAGAGGCCACAGATAATGCCACTGACTGGAGAATAGGTGACTTGAGGGTAGAAGATACCGGCTCCAAAGCTGGGTACCAGCTCCTACCAATAACTGTCGGTTCTGATACCTGTGGAGCCAAAGTAGCTGGTTTGTCTGTTAGTTTAGGAGTCGATGAATCTTTTTTGGCTCCAACCCAGAAGAAGTTTTTGAAGAGGTTTTTGAAGGTTTAGACGTCTTGTCTTAGTTATTGTCTCTATCCAGTGATTTTTGAAAGGAAGAGTTTACTGGACCCCTAACAATCAACTTACTCTTCCTTTCATGCAACACTCTACTGCTAAAGGAATGGCATATAGAGCAGTCCTCTTGCAGGTGAACCTTACCTAAACAATTCTGAGTGTCAGTCAGTTATGGACATCTTTTGTCCACACTTAGGACGCTTCTTAAATCTGGACTTTGATTTTTATTGCTTAGACATGCTAGAAAAATAACAATCCACACAGCAGAAACACTAGCAATATAAATATATATATATATATATATATATATATATATATATATATATATAGATATATATAGAGATATAGATATACATATGGGTCTATGGCTATTCACTGAAAGCACATTTCAGTAAAAGTCAAATGACTGTGCACAAATCACTGAAAGCTCAATTCACTGAAACACATTTCAATGAAAGTTATATATGGCCTTTTCCCCACTGTAGTGCGACCCTGGAGTTAGTATATATAGTAAGGGGGCACCCCCCACACACACACATAGTTTGGGTACATATTACGTTCAGAAAAGAGTAATATATTGGAATTGCAAGTATCCATGTACATAGTTCAAAATATTTAAAATAGGTGGGGGGCTATGCCCACCAGCCCCCCTTACTAAATATACTAACTTCAGGGATGCACTACAGTGGGGAAAAGGCCATATATAACTTTCAGTGAAATGTGTTTTCAGTGAATTGTGCACAGTCAAATGTGTTTCAGTGAAATGTGCTTTCAGTGAATAGTCCTAGACCCATATATATATATATATATATATATATATATATATATATATATATTTAGATGCCTTAAAAAATATGGGCTTTAACAGAACCTAAAGCTATAGCGTGTGCGCGCACACACACACACACACACACACACACACACACACACACACACACACACACACACACACACACACACACAGACACGAAGTTATAACGTCTTCTAACTTAAACAGGCAATAACAACTTTTTTAAAGGACAACTCAGACCTAAAATTTAAAAGACTAAAGGAAAAATTAGCATCTACGTCTAGGCTGTCAAGAAACACCACCAAGATATATATATATATATATATATATATATATATATATATATATATATATATATATATATATATATATATATATATATATATCTATTGATACCCTGAGAAAAATGGGCTTTAACAGTATCTACAACTACAAGTAACACATAAAGAAGAAGTTAGCTATGAAATGTGCATATATATGCAAACGCCACTAACAGGGAGGGAGTTTTAAACTAGGCCTAATATAAACGGCCACACAATGAAGAGAAATTCTAAAAGTAAAGGAGTACACAAGCACCGAGGATAATTCTCCTCTAGCTATCCAACTAATTAATCTAACGTACTACTAAATAAGATAAACAGAAAGGAATGTAACAATTAGGAAAGAAGAAGAAATATACTTAAATTTCATTGGCCAGAGCTGGTGAAACTCAAGATCTGTTGCAGCAGCAAATGAGATCTGAGGGAAGCACCAGTGCATCGTGGGATAGGGAGTAGGCCACGAGCTGGTTGAAAACCTCGAGCTTTTGCATTTTATAAACAGAAAGGACTGTAACAATTAGTAAATAAGAAGAAATATATTAAATTTCACTGGCCAGTGGTGAAATGCATGATCTGTTGCAGTGGCAAATGCGATCTGAGGGAAGAACCAGTGCATTATTGTTAAGAGAAAAAGTTTTAAAAACATACTGTTATTTGTCTTTTTCCTGT
Organism: Protopterus annectens; assembly: GCF_019279795.1. Lineage (NCBI taxonomy): Eukaryota > Metazoa > Chordata > Ceratodontiformes > Protopteridae > Protopterus > Protopterus annectens. Next base: position 1,394,419,144 of record NC_056729.1, read on the forward strand.
TCTTGCAAAGTGAACATGTTATTTGTTGGGATATGCCTATCAAAGATGGGACTCATCTGTGAACAAAATGCAGCATTGCTTATGAACCTGAATGATATCTGTTTTCTGCATTTCAGAATAAAGAGATTTGGTTATAGCTCAGTGAAGCCTGGGATAAGGACACACGGCCGAGTAAGAGTTAATTTACTAGGGCAGGCTGTGTGTCCTGGAAAATTTGAGCTACCGTTGTTGAATTGACATTTTGTACTTCTTGAGCATTCTGTACTAGCTGTGGGTTTGAGGTAATTTGTGATAAACATGTTTTTCCTATGTTTTTCATAGCCAACTGTCAACGGTCAGAAATGTAACAAAAAGTTGTTTTGTTGCAGTATAAAAGTTGATGTCAGTAAACAAGTTGATCAGATCAGAGGAGATCAGATCAGTCCAGTCCGGACATCTTGGCCAACATGCTGTGTAATCTGGTTAGCTGCTAATAAAGGAAAATTCATCGCCTGAGGCAGATGCGACTCGTTTGAATTTTTTCTTCTGACAATCATGGGATAGGGAGTAGGCCACAAGCTGAGTGAAAATCTTTGAGCTTTTCATTTTGGCCGAGTCGGAGACAAGGATCGGCTCCAAACCCATCAGTAAGAATGAAGGTGAGATTGAACAACTTTACATCATACAGTTTTGCAGAGAATACACACTCTCTAAGCAAATAGTCATACACCCTAAATATTATAAACATTTATCTGAATTACTGTGACTTTTGTTTTAGCACTAACCTCAAGAAATCGAGAGATGTCTCTCTTGTCACTGACACCCATGGCCACTACATTTTCAAACAACCAGAAAAACGGCCGATCATCACCTTCCTTTGGTTTGGCTTCATGGAGAAGACGGTAAAACTCAAAAAACAAGCGACCAGTTCCTTCTGCAAAAAAAAAAAAAAAATAGTAAAGAAATCACAGATGTCAGTAACTAAGAAATTAAACTTGGCAATGTGCTATCAAAATATCTTAGGAGCAGTGTAAAACAATGTAAAATAGGATTCAAAATGAGAAGGAATTACCATGAAATAACTGGGACATGCTCCTTTAAACTGATATAACCAAACCCTGCAAACACTCTAATGTATTGCATCTAAAACAAGGATAATCTGTACTTACAGTGTCATTTTTATCTTGTGCTACTCTTATGTAAATTGTCTGGGTGTAAAGTACATTTTCTGCAATATTTCACTGATAACATCTCTTCCCATCTGTTCTCTTCAGAACTATAAATGCAAACATTGATTATGATGTGTGCAGTCAAAGACATATTGTAACATTTGGGAATAACTAAGGCTAATCCTACTTAGACAAACCTATGGTCTTAATTTGTAAAGATTACTTAGACACATACTGAAGGCACATATCAATGGAGACACCCGGGTATCCATTTATGTGCATTTTAAAAGTGGCATTAATAATGGTACACATACAATATGAGCATGCAGGGGATGCCTATGTTGTAAGAAGCCAAGCAGATGTATGTCTTATATTTACAACACTTCCAATGCTGTATCTGATGTAAGCAGATGTTGGCATGTGACAGCACTCCAAGTATTGCCACTTATTGTTCAAAATATGACACTGTTCTAATACTCTGATAACACTATTTCTAGTTTCATGTACAGTTTGTTAAGATTTAAGGAACAAATGAAGGACAATCCCAGCTGCAGCGTGTGCATATCAGAATCCAAACCAAAGGCCATTCACAGACTGTACAGCCATTTGTTATAACTAAAGTAAACTAAATATCTTCAGCTATTCAAATGACCATATTACACTCTCCCCATCAAAACATGGAGAAGTGTATAAATACACAACACGTACACACTCATTCACTCACTTCACCAAGTCTACATGCCTCTGTTAATTCCTAAACATTGTCTAACATGTCTAACATTCAAGGTACACAGAAAGCATGGCTTAAGTTGCTGAAATTATTTAACCATTTGCAGTTTATTTATCATTGCTTATTGCACTGATGCTGCTCAATCTTTTCTCACACACAGGTCAGGTAGAAATAAATATGTGCTTTCATAAACACACTCAGAAATAAATGCATATAATGTAAGGATGGTGTTTTTGTTTTTATTTAAAAGCTAGCAGTCTGAGGAACAGGGAGGAAGGTGATATCTGCACTCTTGACATTAAATGAGATGTGTCCTTCTACTTTTACTCACATCTCTATTTTTTCTGAACCAGTGCACCATGACTTGGTTATGCACAGATTCTCTGTGAGGGGAAATGTTGGTTATAAGTTTCTGCTTCTTAATGCCAAAATAAGAGGATGTGTCCATGAATGATCAGCATCCTTCTGCTGCAAAAGCAAAAAATGAGGTGCCCACCTAATATGAAATGTTTGCCCAATCCCCAATACGCTGTCAGTTTCTTCTGTATGCAGAAAGCTTCCACTGTGCTACTTTCTCATCTATCCAACTGGTCTCCTGCAGTCGACATTTTGATAGACTAGTATAAAACATATCCACAGTGTCTCTGCTGCATACTGAGCATTGTTATAAACATTCATTTATTACATAGCCACATCACAACAATAGTCAGGAAATCCGTCTATGTGGCACACCTCATCAGTAAGGGCTTTTCATCCAGAAAAAAGGAGGTCATTGTCCCACTGTACTCATCCCTCATTAGACCCATTATAGAATACAACACTCTGTTTGCTATGAACCTCTCAAGACATCTGCAACAACTGGAAAGGCCACAGAAATACCTCACTAAAAGAATCAAAGCCCTAAGGCAGATGCCCTACGCTGACCGCATTAAAAAACTCCAGCTATACTCTGTCGTATATCATCTACTCAGAGACAATCTCTGCTTAACATACAAGGCCATGTCAAACCCAGAGCTGTTGGACATGCTACACTTAAAGAAATCCCAATCCCTCAGAGCCACATGCTCCAGGGATCTAAACCTTGTCATCACAATAAACAAAACACACTGGAGGGATAGGTTCCTGACCCAGAGACTCCCAGACTCTGGAACAGACTGCCCATACATGTCAAGCAGAGTGCCTCTTTGGCCCACTTCAAAAGGAACCTTGACGATTGGATGGGAGAAAGGAAATTCACCCCGGGGATCTCGTCAGTCCCCTAGTGTGGGAAGAAATAGCCAGGGAATTGTTATGGCTAGGCTTGTATAAGCCCTAGGTCTGATAGCCTAGTACCAACCTATGAACATGGTGTTACAGTAGAAAACTATATCTGGTAGAAAGAAGATATATGTCTGTATTCAAAAATGTATCACATAGAAGTACAAAAGAATAATTTGCAATTAGAAAATCGACCATCTATATAAACCAGGAATTCTTGCACTGCAAGACAATTTATCAGAAAACTAGAAATTGTGTATCCAGAAATGTGATATATTCCTCATTGGGAACAGTGCGAGAGAGACCAGAAGAGGCATAGTGTGACATTTCTGCATGTTGATGAGAAGTAAGCTTTGAAGACAGTTACCAGTTTTACTTTCCTCAAAGAGGAGATGTACAAAATCATAGGAATTAGTACACCTCAATAATACCAAACAGTATGAGATGCAATTCAGGGATTCTGGCAGATAAATCTAGATGAAGTTTCCTACCACCTACCATTGACCCATACTCACTACCCATTAGTTGATAGTACAAACAAAATAAACAGCCACTCTCTCTACACAATCATCATCCTCCAACCTCCCTCCACCAATGATACTATTTTCATAAACACCTAAACCTGCCACTTAGCTCAAAAAACCTACTGCTGACACCCAATCAGGCCCCCCTGAATCAGATCACACCCTCTTTTACCAAAACTACTCATACTTTTAATCATTAATCTGACGTTACTAATTTGCTCTGATTATTTATTATATGAAAGTGAGCACACAAATAACCCCACAACAATACTCATTTTTGCATTTCACTGTCATTTCTATCAGACACAATTTAAATTCCATGCACTGCCCTACACAAAGTAAAACACAAAAACATCTTGACTACTGTTCCAACACAATAGGTCAGGCACTCATGTACCATACATAAAACCCTTAAAGTGCACTCCATCCACTTACTTCTTCTTAGACGTTAATCCCAGTCTTAGGCCACATAAAGCACTAAACAGAATCACATCTACAGCCACTACCACTCTACCTTCTAAAACTAGGTATATAAAAATTGGGTCCCTTAGCTGTGGAAGCCTCAACTATAAACTTGATTAAATCCATCTCTGACTGACAACAAACAATACAGACAACTGCATGCTTACTAAAACTTGTCTCTAGTCACACTCACATATCCTAAACATGTACCTCTAGAACTGTAACACTATCTTAGACATACCTGCAACATAGGCACACAGAGACTGGATGACATTTACCAGGGCCAATATTAACTCCAAAATACTTTCCCACCTCCTCCACAACAGAAGAATCCAGACCAAAATGGCTAACATTAAAATTTACACTATCAAGTCCCATTTAGCACTAGAAATAGTTTACTTCCCCTCACTGGTCTCTACTGCAGTCTTCAAACATCTTACACAATCCCCTCATAGAACACACCCAACCCAGTAAACACACTCATATTCTAGTAGACCTCAACATCAATTTTTTTCTGAAACAATAAACATGACCTTAATACAGCACATCTTCTTTTTCAAATGTTGTCCCAAATCTGAACACAATCACAGATATCAACAACTTTAAAGTAAATATAAACAATAGACTACTTGAATATCACCACATTTCTCAGATTGTTGACCCCAAGAGGGAGGGAAGGAATGCAACAGGCTAAAACATTTAACCGCAATTAGAATACAATCGACAATTAAATGCCTCTAATAAAATCCTCAAAGACTTACAAACCCTTTGAAACAAAATCTACAGATTTATACTGTCCTCCCCCAGAAATTAACAATATTGTGTCACACCACACAAAGCCAAACAGCTCCTCATAAATGGGAAATTGATCTAATATTATTTTGCCTTGTCCTTAATAAATTCTGCAGTGATGCTCCCACACTCGCAGGACTAATCTGTCCATCAAAGATAACCCATACCAACTCTGCTTATAAACCAACAGCTCCCAAGTGTTAACTAGACCAAGGACTGTAACCACCTGAAATGTCAAGACCTGCTACAAAGACCAAAATATAGAGACTGAATGGCCAAAAGAACAGATTTTTATATACTAAGTCTGAGATGACATTTCTCACAATATTCCCTTTTCTCTGAGGTATGGCAATCTCAGAGTTGGTATATATAAATTCAGGGGGCTTGTCCCTCTGCAAAAAGAAATTTAAAGGAGAAGAGCAATTTTCAAGATTGCACTTCTACTGTATTTTTGGTCTTTTTTTTTGGCTTACCGGCACTTGGCTTTTCAAATGCGACATTTCAATAGGGAGCCTCAAGGAACTCATTGTCATCTTCTAAACATACCTTCAGTGTCCTGTCACCAAAGCTGTGGTACTCACTCCCTGCTGATTTCCATAACATATGCACATATAACACATTCAAACAGCAACCGCTTATCCACCTAGAAATGAAAGCCCCCTGCACATGCTTTACTCAATTCCCAGTAACATAAACTCACCAGACCAAATTTGGCCATCTATTAACATACATTTATATAACTTGCTACTGTACATTTGTAACACCAGCTTAGATTCTGAAACTCTGTACTTAATGCATATAATTCACATACTTCCAACTAATCCTTTTTTCTACCACCAATTCTAGCACTACCACTTCCTCTTTGCTTTCCCATTTACCAAATCAACATAGCTAACAAAAACACCATCTAATTCCTGACCTTATACAGCTAACCAGCAAATATTCACCCCACCAGCACAGCTTATCCCTTGTAACACTGTACATATGTATATATTATTAGTCCTACAATAGTTTAGACTTTACTATTCTGTATATAATGAGCCTCTTATAGTTTTCTTTGGTGATAACTATGTACAGTTCTACCCTTAATAGCAAATACTGTACTGCATGCTTTTTTGCTTAGTTTTTCTACTACCTTTTCATACTTCTACTGAAACTCCTAGACTGTGGCTCAAATTTATCCACAATGGATCTGTGCATGACCCTAAGTCAATAAACCAAAATGAATAAAAACTCAAACTGTGTAAATTAAATATGCTATAAGCCAAGCTTTCTACAGATTATTACACTTCCATTTTTCATTAGCACCACCAATGTTGTATCTGTAACTGAAGTCTTGGAAGCTGTGAAAATAACTGAGTCTTGAGACTGAAAAAAGAATGTTGCAAACACAACTGATGATCTATTAGTATAAGGACAAACAAAAGAACATTACAAAAAACTCAAATAACTGCTACACAGAACACAACAGTAAACTTCCATGTTAAAAAAAAGAGTAACAAATCTGAAACACAAGACATACTCCAGTATCAGAGGGAATGAAGTCTAAAACAGAAACAGTCACAACCATTGTATAAAATGTCAAAACCAGAAGACAATCAAGTATTACTATGACATCCAGGAATAATGCAGCATCTTTCAAAGTATCCATCAAGTATATCCAAGATACCTCTACCTCAAATAATACTGTTAGAACAACATGTAGCCTCAGAATGGAGCTATGAAACGAAAATAGTTTTGAAATGCTCAAGAAAATAGTTAAAGATGCAGCATCACTAAAAAGTGCTATGCTAATAAATCAGTTGTGTTGCAAGCAGATGCCACAGTGGTATAAGATTAGTAACTGTACAAAAGAATAGCCCAGCTGCACATGCATTGATATTGTCTACAGATGCATAAAAGGAAAGGAACTGTTACCAACAGAGTGTGGATGTAAATAATTCTTTGAATATGTCCATGATAAAGAAGTTCAGGTTTAAATTTATTACATAGACATTACTAAGGTGTACTGGTAGAAAATAACTAAAAAAGAATGCAGTGCTGACTGAGAAAGTATTTGTACAAGGTATCTTTGAGATTGGAGAAAATGTACTTAATTTACATGAATAGAATGTGAAAGTGAAATGCAGACCAGCCACTGAACACACTGCAGATAATTCAGTAGAGCCTATTTACTAGAAAAAGTAAAAAAAAAATGCACACAGAGCTGCCGGATGAAAAAAAACTAAGTTTTGGGGTAATACCACAGTTACTAATGAAGTAAAAGTAAAATAACTCAGGAGATGCACTAATATTGAATTACAAAGGCAGTTATTGAAATGTTACGATGGCAGTGTTGCCTAATAAAAATCATCAGTGAGGAAAGCAATACGGCCATATTCTCTCAAGGAAGAAATAAGTTATGCCCAGGCTAAACCCAAATCAAATGAGAAGGGTAAACATTTGAGGAGATATATGAATCATACCTGGCAATAGAAAAGTGCAATTAAAGAACATGAGGTACAATGTACTGGACAGAGATATCAACTTAGGGAGCACAAACAGTGCAGAGTTGTGCGTATGCTATGAATACCACGGCAATCCAAACAAAGAGATGTTAAATTCTGTATTCAGCCTGGCAATAAAAAGCATCACTGTATATGGAATTGAGTGGATACAGACTTCATTTCAAAGAAGCCATGTACTTCATATCTGTATATTATTATTCTAAGTTATCTGAAATAAACTGACAGCCATAACAAACTAAACCTGCAATCAGTACAGTAATGACTATATTTTCAAATTAGAGGATTGTTATATCTGTCAATAGTCTACAGTTTAAACATCAGGAATTCAGAAGATGTGTGACATTAGAATTATAACACAAATTGTTCAGTGTCTATGTTATCCATAAGCTAATAAAGCTATCCAGAAAGTGAAAGACTAAACGTAGTAGCAATAGTAATGAAGATCATTATCCTACAGTTTTGTAAGACAATAGTAATCAACTTGAGAGACAGAAAGGTAAAACTCAAATAAATATAGGTCAGCTACATTACTGGAGTCTGAACATCAAGGCACATTAAGGGGAATGCTGGACAGAAATCAATTGAGGAAATAATACTATGATAGAAATTTCAGCAAACTACCAGGTTTACAAGGAAGCAAAATAATAATACAACAATCATGGGATGATTTGCAACTTAAAGCTAAAGTATCTTGTCAAGTAGACAACCCAAGATTCAGTGTTGCTCATTTGGACAATCAAAATCTGAAAAGGAGGAATGACAGACATCAGTACAAGACAAACATACTGAAATCCAGGGAAGAAGAGCAACCAAAATTGTCATAATCAGTTCTGTCACAAGAAAAAAAGAAACTGCAAAAAACCTAACAGTTAAGAACTACAGGAGACACAAAAAGAGCGAAAGAGATTGAGAGAGGCACCCACACTCTTGTCTTCAGATAAGCCTGTAGTGCATTAAAGTACTGTCCCAAAAGAAGATCAAATGTCTAGACAGAAAAGGCCCATTCAAAACATTAGATCTGTCAGGGCATGGAAAGAACAAAAATATATATCATCAGTTGGAAAGCTGATCATGATACTAATGACAAAAAGATGCATTAAAATATTTTTTGAAAGATGACATTTTATGCAAAATGCCCTTGATATGCCCACTGCATAGTTAAGCTGAATTTAAAATGATCATTGTAATATAATGCATAGTACCTCATAGAAACTATATAAGATTATACAAAACATATTTATGTGTATGTGAAAAAAGTGGATGTAGTACACAGGCGGCTATAGAAATCTGCATGTCATGTAGTAAATAATCCTTCAAGAAGCCTATAAGCACCACATACAAGCTACAGTCTCAACCATGACTCACGCATCTCTGATACACACTAAACAATCTGATAAAAAGAAGTTATGTACTCACCATAACGTTCCATCTGAGTAGGCACTTCATTTGTCTGCAACCTGTGGGTATCGGATCCAACCTTGGATCCGAGCCGGCAGCTTTACTTGCTAAAATATCCGAGCTCCTAGCTCCTCCCCTTTACCTATAATCTCCCGCTACATGCTGCCTTTCCTCAGCTCAAGTTTGCTTAATCCAACAACTAATACCCTCGACAGAGGACCAAATAAAGCCTAAACTCATGAAATAATCACAATCATGATCAGGAATCACGATAATGGTTAGGGGGCATGGAGGGGGAGTCGGTTGTAGACAAATGAAGTACCTATTCAGATGGAACGTTATGGTGAGTACATAACTTCTTTATCTGAAGTAGTTACTTCATTTGCTCTGCAACCTGTGGGACAGAGTCCCCAGCTACCTAAAACCTTGGGCGGCATTTAAGGAAGGATATTCCGAAGCACCGCGGAGACAAAGGAAGCCCTACTCCTGGATATCATATCCAATTTATAATGAGAAATGAATGTACGGGAAGAGGACCAAGTAGCTGCTGAACATATGTCGTCCAGAGGAAACCTGGACCAGAAGGCTGCTGATGTGTCTATGGATTGGGTTGAGTGGGCATGGACTCCGATAGGAGCAGGTTTACCTGAGGATACATATGCATGAATGATGCACTGTGAAATCCAATTTGTTAAGGTAACTTTGGTAATAGCTCTACCCATAGCAGATTTGGCAAAGGACACAAACAACTGATCAGCCTTGCAAAAATCCTTCGTCCTGTGCAAGTAAAAATGTAGTTGTCTATGTACATCCAACTTGTGTAATTTGTATTCCCCTTTGTTCTGAAAGCTGGGAAAGAACACTGGTAAATTAATCGACTGATTAATATTTGACTCTGAAGCCACCTTTGGTAAGAAGGAAGGGTTAGTCCTGAGAGACACTCTATCCTTATGAAAAATCAGATAAGGGGGTTTCATGCAAAGGGCTTGAAGTTCCGAAACTCTCCTGGCTGAAGTAATAGCAACTAGAAAGGCTGTTTTCCATGATAAGAACTTTAATGGAACTGAGGCGGCAGGCTCAAAAGGTGGGCTCGTCAATGCTTGTAAAACCAGAGTTAAGTCCCATGGTGGGATCGTAGTTTTAACTGGTGGTTTCAACAGAGAAATGCCTTTCAAGAAGGTTTTGCATATCTTCGCAGAAGCTAAAGATCCCAGTCCATCTCCCACATGAAAATGGGAAATGGCTGCCAATTGTACTTTAACTGTAGATGCACTAGCTCCTTGATGGAAAATGTGTGACAGAAAATCAAGAACCGTCGGAATAGGGACAGTAAAGGGATCTAAGCCCTTGTCCTTAGCCCAGACAGAAAAACGCTTCCATTTACTGCTGTAAATTTTGCTGGTAGCAGGCTTGTAAGCCGCTACCAGAATGGCCTTCACTGCTGATGAGATGCCGGGAGTCCTTACCATCAGTGGAACTGGATTAACCAAGCCGCGAGCTTGAGGTTTACCAGGTTCAGAAGTTGCAATCCTGCAGGATGCGAAATCAGATCTGGAATGGGATCTAAGATCCATGGAGGAACTACACTGTGAGACCGCAGATATGGGAACCAGATCTGGCGAGGCCAGAATGGGGCTATGAGGATAATTCTGCTCCCCAACTGACGTGCTTTCTGAATGAACTTCGTCATAAGAGGAAGGGGGGGATAAGCATAGAGGAGACCGGGTGGCCAAGCATGAACCAGAGCATCTCTGGGGTTCTCCCCTGGTGGGGGAATTATCGTGAAAAACTCGCTGCACTTTGTGTTTGATGGAGAAGCAAAAAGATCGCAGCAAGGTAGACCCCATTTGAGGAAGATCTGTTTCGCAACTGATGGTTTGAGAGACCACTCGTATGGTGTGAGGATCACACGACTCAGTTTGTCCACCAGAATGTTGGACCGACCCGGAATGTGCATTGCTACCAGAAAGCGGTTGGTGGATATCGCCCACTCCCAAACTCTCATAGCCTGTCAACAAAGGGGATAAGATCTGGTTCCTCCCTGTTTGTTTATGTACCAGACAACTGCCATGTTGACTGTTTGAAGTGCAATAGTCCCTAGAGGAAGAAGGCCATGGAGAGCTTGCAACGCCAGAAGCAATGCCCTCATCTCTAGGACATCGATATGCAAAGCGGTCTCTAAGGGGGTCCACGTGCCTTGGACAGTTCTGCCTGAACAATGCCCCCCCACCCGAGGCAAAAAGCATCCGTGGTCAACATGGCTTGGGGCGGGGGCCTTACGAAGGGTCTCCCTTCTCGCAGCTCCCATGAGCAAAGCCACCAGAGGAGGGAGTCCCTGCAAACCCTGCTCAGGGGAATAGGGGTGTTCAACGGATGTAGCAACAGAGAGCATTGGACTTGAAGGGTCCATTGCAGAATCCTCATTCGTAGACGTGCGTGTAGACAAAGACTGACTGCCGCCGCCATAGACCCTAGTGCTCTCAGGACTAACCCTGCTGAAGGAGCCGGGTTCTGAAGGAGGGCTAATACCTGACAAGACAAACTGTTCACCCTGTCTGGAGTTAGTAGGGCCCGAGAGAGGCGAGTGTCCAATTTGGCCCCTATAAATTCCAGAACCTGCACAGGATGAAGAAAGGACATTTAAAGGCTTACCGAAATGCCCAAACTCTGGGCAAGAGTTACAGCATAATCCCTGGCAACACACAGTTGATGCCTGCTGGAGGCGGTGAGGAGCCAGTCGTCCAGGTATGGAAAGACATGAATGCCCTGGAGTCTCAGATGGGCTGCAACCACTGCCATGACTTTGGTGAACACCCTGGGGCCTGAGGTGAGGCCGAACAGAAGAACCCTGAATTGATAATGACTGGCTCCCAGCCAGAAGCGGAGAAACCTCCTGGATCGTCTGTCCATCAAAATGTGGTAGTACACATCCTTGAGGTCTATGGAACACATCCAGTCGTTCTCCCGAAGGAGGGAGAGAATTGATTGAAGAGTGACCATCCGGAATTTCTCTTTGGAAATGAACAGGTTCAGGGAAGAGAGATCTAGAATCGGTCTTAAGTCCCCTGTCTTTTTTGGCACCAAAAAGAACCTGGAGTAATAGCCCAATCCAAACTGGTCTGGGGGGATGCGCTGGATGGCTCTTTTTTTCTAGCAGCTTCAAAATTTCTGAAGCTGTCACCTCCCTTTAATCGGGTGGGACATTGGGGAGACGCTTCATGGAGGGGGGAAGATTTAGGAAGGGGATGGAATAACCTCTGGATATGATTCGGAGCACCCATCGATCCGTCGTGATGGACTCCCAATTTTGTAGGTGCTCCGACAAATGCCCCCCGACTGCCTCCAGAGAGGGACAGTCAGGTAAGCCCTCAGGGCTGTTGCACGGGTCTGTCTGAGAACGGTTCTCTAGACCCGAAATTACGTGGACCCCCTCTGCCTCTGGGCCGGCATCCACCTTGTCCTCCTCTGCCTCTGAAAGACGAGGGGTCCAAAGCTGGGCGGAACTGCTGAGACTTCCGGAACCACATCTTCTTTTGTCTCCTCTGATTCCTCGAAAAGGATAGTTGGGGAGTAGAGAAGTGGACTCCGACGGCAGACAGCGTCTTCCCATCCTTCTCGCTTTGGACCAGCGTCACGCGTACGGTCTTGCCAAAGAGCAAAGAACCATTAAAGGGCGCATTCACGAAGGACACTTTAAAGGGTTCCGCGAAATCGCAAAGGTGGAGCCAGGCGTGACGCCGCAAGACGACCACGGCTCTGCTAGCTCTAGCAGCTCCCTCTGTAGCATGGGAGAGTAGCCGCATAGATAGACGTGTTCGAGATAGACTTCAGAGTGGCCATACGAGTCGAGAAAGTCTTCTTATCCTCGACCGTCATGGACTCCGGGGGAGCTGCAGCGTATTCCTTTATTAGGTCTCACTGTAGCCTGATAATGTGTGCCATGTAGTTCAGCACCCTTACACAGAAGGTGGCTGAAGCAAACATCCGCTTCCCAATGTGGTCCAATGCCCGAGATTCATTATCCGGAGGGTGGACCGAGGAACTCTCCTGCGTGAGTTACTTCTTCGTGGCAGCCGCCACCAACATGGCATCCACAGATGAACCCTTAGACCAGGCCTGCCTATCAGAGGGAGGGCTAAGAATTTTGTCTGGCCGTCTTGGAATTGGCTCCAAGGTGTCGGGCTCCTTCCACGCCCTGGTAGTAATTAAGTCTACCAGGGGGTCGGCCGGAGGGGACACCCAGGAGGTAGACGAGCCTGCCTCAAATGAATCCAGAAACACGGACTCGTCCGAGGAAGGTTTTTGGGCAAACCACCCCCCCCTCTAATTCGCAACATTTCCATGATGTCTCCAAAGGAGACATCCTCAGGGGGTGACCTTGGAGAACCTTCCCCTTCATCCAAATCCGTGTCTGTTGTGAGGGACTCAGGGGAGTCCAGGTGCCTCCTTTTACACTTTTGTTTGCAAGGAAACTAACTGGAAGGTCTGAGCAGGCTGTCCCAGTGGTCAGATGATGGAGGATAGACCCAAATGCATGTGGGGGGCGGGAGGATCCGACATCCGGACTGGGGATCTGAAAGACCTCGACAGAACCCTCTCCACTACCTCAAAAGCCGAGGGCGAGCCACTTTCCCCAGGCTCCGAAAGCAGTCTCCTCGGCTCCGAAGCAGGGATCGGTGTCGGAGCCGAAGCGGTCGGATCTGAGAGGGAAGTGTGCTCCGACCTGAAGGGCACCGAAGACACACCAACCCCTATGGATCCGACGCTTGACTCTCGGCCTCAAGAGCTAGGATCCGACACGCTCGAGGGTACAGTCCGCGTCGAAGCTACCAGAGCTATCGGCGCCGACAAATCCCCGGCTCCAAAAGGGGCCGTATCCGATGACTCCAAAACCTGAATACGGGTTGGAGAAGGAGTGATCGGAGCAAAAAGGGGGACTGCACTCCCCCCCTAAGGGGGGGGGAGGCAGGAGCACCCCCATCTGCATCTGAGTCTGCAGAAATCGACACATCATCCGATCCATGTCCGTGTTGGTCAGGCTTCTCATAGACCTAGAAGATGTTGTCGAGGCGGGCCGGGAGGGCTGTCTCGACAACCTCGAGGGAGACTGGTCCTCCTCCTCCTCCGGCGAGAAACAAATTTGAACGGAGCCGAGAGGGAGAGGATCCGGAGACCCTCGTGGAGGGACTACAGACTTTAGATGGTGGGGCTGAGGGATAAGTGTCAGCCCGCCTTTTATGACTCTTGTGCTTCTCCCTATCTTTTTCCTTATGCCTCTTCTCTCTTGAAGAGGTAGACAAGTTCCCTGAACTCTGCGCAGCAGAGAGAGGTTGAGTCCCAGGCAGAGTCAGGGGACCTAAAGGTACAGCAGCTGCGGTAGCAGTCTGTGCCTTAGAGGGAGAGGAAGAAGAAGTGTCCTGCGGTAACAAGCCCGCCAGGATCAACTTGTTCTTCCTATCCCTGATGGCCCGGGGGTTAAACGCTGCACATATCTGGCAGCTAGTGGATAAGTGGGTCACCCCAGACACAAAACGCACTGAGTGTGGCCATCAGCCAGGGAAAGCTTATGGCCACACTCAGTGCACTTAGAAAAGACGGCTTTGGGCCCTTCAGCCATCACACTAACACACCCAGACACTAAAGGGAGGGACAAAAAACAACGACTATAAACTAAAAATACCACAAAAAAAAAATAAAACTAAGACTATAATTCGACAAATAGGGACTAAACCACTCACACACTAACAAAAAACTTAAACTTTTTGTCTACCTTTTAACAAGATTCACTGAAAAGATCTCACCCAGCCTAAGGAGCTCTTCACTAGTAGCTTCTTTCAGCCGCGGCAAACTCGATCTGGGGAAAGGCAGCATGTAGCGGGGGGTTATGGGTAAAGGGGAGGAGCGAGGAGCTTGGATCTTTTAGCTAGTAAAGCTGCCGGCTCAGATCTGAGGTCGGATCCGATACCCACAGGTTGCAGAGCAAATGAAGTAACTACTTCAGATACAAACGTTACAGCGTCTGCCAGTAGTGATGAATACCAAGTTTGACATTTAAAATTATTCTTTGAATGTAAATGATGATTTTTTTTTAATCTAGTTAAATGCATACTTTAGAACTGATGGACACTTCTAGTGTATTTTTCCTATGTCCCAGTGAACTACTGTCTTGCTAATATGTATGGACAAGTGTTTTTTTCTGAAATAAGTCAATTACAGAAATCTTTTTGTGCATCAGTCCTCCACACTATTCATCAAATAACCATGTAAACATTTTAAGGATAGCAGTGAAGCAACTCAAAGTATTTGATATGTGAGTTTTGTTAAAAAAAAAGTTGTGGGTGCCATGACTGACTCCCTATTAGATATTTATTTTCTCTAACAGGGGCAGGGTAGAGTCAGCACTTGGTGCTCCACCCATAGCCTTAGCCTTAACATTAAAAATAGAGAGTAGCTGCATTTAAGGAACAACTATAGCCTACAGACCACTGCAGAAATGGAACCTGCTTAAAGACAGTACTGTCATTAGCGGTCTAGCCGCTTTCACTCAAAACAAACTATCCTAAAGTATCAACACAGTAAGCACACTTCTCTATATTGCCCAGTTAATTATCACAGGCATGCCTTCAATATCAAGAAATATCACAGCAGTCCTCCTGCAAATCTTAGCTTATTAAACCAGTCACTGGAATATAATGTCTTATATATTCACATTTTATTGTGTTGGGAAGATAATATCACAAAGCAGTAATACACACAAAGGTTATGTACTTACCATAATGGTAGATCTGTGTTGTGTTGTCTCATCAGGTTCCACACTTGGGTTATCAGATCATATTGAATCCAAATTCAGTGCTTTTCAACAGCTTGGATTTGGGCCTCTGATTACTTCCCTTTCCATAATTCCCTTTGGTCCCCAGTTACCTCAGATTTAGCTTCCTGCTTCTAATCAAAAAACCCTACCAGATAACATAAAACAGCATTAGTTGACTACTCTATCAGTTTAGTGGATACAAGTACAACAGTGAAAGGGTTATCAAAAAGACAAGACCCCTGGTCAGGTCCAACCATTCTGCCAGAAGTCCAGGAACGACAACTTTGAATGGGGACTGGAGAGAGGGATGCTGAGAACCAGGCAAAACAAGGCAACACAGATCTAGTGTTATGGTAAACACTTAACTTTTGTATCTGATGTTGGCTTTTTCGTCCGATTCAACACTTGGTACAAATTTCCTAGCTACCTGTACAAACTGGGTGGTGTCAAGGAAGGATATTCCTGAGAAAGGTAGAGTCAAAACATTATGAGATTGTACATGCAGCCTGTAATGTGACACAAAGGTATAAACAGTAGACCAAGTAGCTGCAGCACAAATGTTATCAAAAGGAAACCTTCCCACAAAAGTAGTGGATGTAGCCACTGCTCTAGCAGAATTAGACTTCAATTTGCCATGTAAGACAATTCCCTTCCTCTCATGAATAAAAGCAATGCAATCAGAACGTCACTTAGACAGCAATACTTTAGAAACTCCTTGACCCAACCTAGTTCTTGAAAAGGTAAAGAAAAATTGATCAAATTTTCTGGTATCCTTTGCTCTTTGTAAATAAAATCCTGCAGATGCAACACCTATTTCCCTTTGTTACAGAATTTTATTTTATTTAATATTTGTTTACCAAGAAAGTACAACTTGGAACAAAGCCAATTTTCAGCGGAGGGTTGGGAAGAAACACTCCAGACACGTTATTGTAATATGGGAGGAAACTGGAGCACCCAGAGGAAACCCACATGAATGCAGGGAGGACATAGAGACTAGACACAGAAGGCACCCTAGCCGAGAATCGAACTAGAGAGCATCTTGCTGTGAGGTGACAATGCAACTGCTGCACCACTGCGCCATCTGAAACTTTGAGAAAAATACTGACAGTTTAGCTAAGATTTGCTTCAGTGGGCACCTTTGGGAGAAAGTTGGGGGGGGTTCTTCTGAAAGACACTCTGTCTTTATGGAAAAACCAAAAAAGGAGGTGTTCATGATAAGGCTTCTAACTCCAAAATCCTCCTTGCAGATGTGATAGCCAGAAAAAAAAGTCTTCCAAGAAATTTTAGATCCACCCTAGCAGCAGGTTCAAATGGGACTTTCATCAAAGCCTGAGGCATGATAGCAATATCCCATGATGGAACAGGATCCCTGATTGGTGGCCTTAAAAGGAAAGTTCCTTTCAGAAAGGCCTTGGAGATGTGTAGAATAGCAATTGAAGTCTGATTCTGCCCAACATGAAAATTGGAAATGGCAGGTAACTGCACCTTAACAGCTGATAAACTGGATCTGTTGTGAAACAATTCTGCCAGAAAATCTAAAATCAATGTAATATGGGAAGAAAACTGGTCTAAACACCTTGAAGAGGCACATATAGTAAATCTTTTCCATTTACTAAGATAAATTTTTCTGGTATTTGGTTTCTGTGAGGAGAATAAGATCTGGAAAACTGCAGAAGACAGCCTGGATCCCTGACTGCCATTGAATTCAGAGAAACCATGAGGTTAATTTCAACATTTCCAGGTCATAGTAAAACTGGCCAGATGAGTGATATAGAAGATTTAGATGAGGGTCCAGCAACCAAGGTGGGTGAATTAGATGATGCCAGAGAAAAGGAAACCAAATCTGCCAGGGCAAGAATGAAGCAATGAGGATAATGTGCACCTCTTAGCTTTGCTGAAGATACTTTGTTATCAGAGGAAAGAGCAGAAATGCGTAAGGGAGACCCATGGGCCAGCTCAGGACTACAGCATCCCTAGGTGTCTGTCCCTTTGTTACGAAGTAAAAAGATCACAGCGCAGTTGGCCCCAGTGACTGAAAATCTATGTCACCACTATTTGACTGATGGAGCACTCATGAGGCAAAAAGTACAGTTTTGTACCTACCATAAATGTAGATGTTCGAGTGTTCACACTGCTGCAGTCATCACACTTGGGTTATCTGCCATCAGGCGGTCCCACAGCAAAGTCTTGGTCTGGCATCGGTTGCGGTCGCTTCTTCCCTGACGTCAGTGCGACAGGGGTATAAAAGAGGCAGCCAACGCCATTTTCTTCAGTTTTTCTTGCCCCAGATGTCAGGTGCCCCCAAATAGGAAGGCAATACATAATCCTAAGTAAAATATATAAGTAGAAAACAATAGCTACAGCTGTAAGCAAATACACCATATAGAAGTACATCATATAGATTGTATAAAAAGGGAGGTATAGATAAAACCCAGGTAAGAAGAGGGGATGGTGGGAGGGTAACCTGGACTGCAGCAGTGTGAACACTCGAACATCTACATTTATGGCTGGTACAAAACTGTACTATGTTCATCGTGTTACACTGCTGAAGTCATCACACTTGGGTTGAATCCCAAAGCTAAGGCTGGGCGGTTGGTAATAAACAGGGTTTGGAGAAGCTAGTAGGCCCTGCAGAACTGCAGTGGCAAAGCCAGCTCTGATTTTTGAGTACAGAGGTAAGTGGTAGTGCTTGGTGAAGGTGTGCACTGAACTCCAAGTTGCAGCCTCCAAAATATCCTTGGTTGGCACCCCTCTGAGGAAGGCTGCTGATGTTGCTGTAGCCCTGGTGGAATGGGGCCTAATGTTACCAGGCACAGGTTTCCCATGGTGTGTGTAGCAGAAACGGATACAATATCCTATCCATTTTGAAATGGTCTGTTTTGAGATAGCCTTTCCTTGTGATCCTGCAGCATAGGATACAAAGAGATGGTCAGATTTTCTGAAAGCCTTAGTTTTATCCAAGTAGAAACGTAATTGCCTGTGAATGTCCAAAGAATGTAGTAGCTCTGAGACTCTTCATGCTGAAGTTATTGCTAGCAGCAGGGCAGTTTTCCATGATAAAAATTGTAAATCGGCTGAAAAAGCTGGTTTGAAGGGCGGTAGTGTAAGTTTTTCCAAGACAAAATTGAGGTCCCAAGTTGGTGTTGGTGCTCTCCGGGGCAGTCTTATGTTCTTAGCCCCTCTGAGGTACTGTCTTAGTAATGGATGTGAAAATATAGGAGGATCCGTGTTGTAATGAGCTGAAATAGCTGAAGCGTGGATCTTAATAGATGAAAAGGAAAGGCCTTTGTGCAACATCTCAGTTAAATATTGCAGTATCTGAGGAATATTTGGGACAAGAGGATTTTGGCCTTTAGCCTGGTTCCAGGCACAGAATCTTTTCCATTTGTCTGAGTAGGTTTTCCTGGTGCTGGGTCTCCTGGCCTCCAGAATGACATCCATAACAGCTTTAGAGAGAAGTGTTAACTGGTTGTTTAGGTAATCTGCCATGCAGCCAGATTTAAAGTCTTGAGCTGGCTGTGTAGAATCTGATTGTTTTGCTGAGTCAGCAGGTGAGTAATTTGAGGTAAAATCCATGGTGGGCCTTGAGCCATGTTCTTTAATATTGGATATCAGTGTTGGCGTGGCCAGTCTGGAGCACCTTTGCCAGAAGAGGCAGTGGAGGAAAGGCATACACTGTTAATGTTTTCCAACTGAATCAGAGGGCGTCCACTTTCCAAGCTTGTGTGTGGTATGTCCTTGTGCAAAATTTTCGTAGTTGGTGGTTTTGGGGGGAGGCAAACCGATCTATGTCTGGGCTCCCCCATTTTTGAGTCATCATTGTGAATACTTGTGGGTCTAGTTTCCACTCGTGAGGATCCGTGATACTTCTGCTTAGTTTGTCTGCCAATGTATTTTTCTTTCCTGGCAGGAATTGTGCTTGTAGTTGAACTTGGTAGGCCAGTGCTGTGTTCCACAAGGTCATTGCTTGCCTGCATAGGGGGTAGGAATGTGTGCCCCCTTGTTTGTTTATGTACCACATCACTGTGGCGTTGTCTGTCTTTATTAGAAGTTGTCCTGGATGTAGGAGGTCCTTGAAAGCTGTTAGGGCATTTTGTACAGCTAGCATCTCTTTTTGATTGATGTGGAGATGCATTTGATCTGCAGACCATTTGCCCTGAATACACTGTCCTGCCATGTGTTCTCCCCAGGCGTAATCCGATGCATCTGTTTTTATTGTTTGCCTGGCTGTGGGCAAGGTGAAAGGCTGACCCTTGCTGAGGTGACATGCCTGAGCCCACCATAGAAATTCCTGTTGAAGGCAGGCAATAAGTGGTATTATTGTTTCTAAGCTGTGGCTGTGTTGAGTCCATACGCTTTTCAGGTACCATTGTAATTTCCTCATATGCAGTTTGGCATATGGTATTAGTAGTATGCAAGATGCCATGAATCCCAAGGCCTGCAGAATTTTTCTTGCATTGAGTTGGGTCTTTGTTGCCATCATTTTGAAGTACTGAGTCAGTTGTCCTTGCTTGCCTGGCGTGAGGTAAGCCATCTGGGCCGTTGTATTTAAGCTGGCACCCAGGAATATTATCTCTTGTGAGGGCACTATTTTTGACTTCTTTTCATTTACTGTGTACCCTAGGCAACTTAGTAGGTTTTTTACAAATGCCAGATGTTTTAAAAGAATGTCCTTGCTTTCTGCTTGAATAAGGCAGTCGTCCAGGTATGAATATATTTGTATTCCTCTTTGTCTGCAGTATGCAATTACTGGTGCCAGGCATTTTGTGAAGACCGTGGGTGCAGTAGATAAGCCAAAGGGCAGTGCAGAGAATTGGTAATGAGTTGAACCTGCTATAAATCGGAGGTATCTTCTGCAATTTTGTCTGATAGGGACATGCAGGTATGCCTCCTTGAGGTCCAACGTTACTAGCCAAGCCTTCTTGCCCAGCATGGGAAGAAGTTGCTGTAGTGTAAGCATCTTGAATTTGGGTACTTCCAGGTATGTGTTTAGAATTGAAAGGTCCAGAATGGGTCTCCAGGCTTTGTCCTTTCAGGGAACCAGAAAGAGTCTTGAGTAAAATCCTTGTCCTTGCTCCTGTGTAGGAACCTGTTGAATGGCTCTCATGTCCATGAGAGCTGTTATTTGTCTTTGAGCCTCTGCCCATTGATTTGGTGGCAGGTTTGGCATTCCTTTTATCCTTGGTAAAATGTGAAAGTGGAACCTGTATCCTTAAGAAACAATATTTATGACCCATTTGTCTTTTGTGATGATATGCCTATTGCCTGCAAAAAAGTGCAAGTTTTCCTCCCAAGGGAACTGCCAAGAGGGATGTGCTTGGCAGTGTGAGGGGTAAGTCATTGTGATTGTCTTCTGAAAGTTTGAGACCTGTCTTCTCCTCCTTTCTGGGTTGTGGCACCCCATTTTCGAGGCTTGTAAGAGCCTTGTGGCTGACCTCTGCCCCTTGGGCGTCAGTATTTGCCCCTCTGTGGTCTGTCAGAAGTTGGAAAGGACCAGTTTTTGGTTGGTCAATTTCTGCTGAAACGAGGGGGTTGAACCTGTAAAAAATCCTTGACCATCTGCATAGATTTTGCATTATCCTCTATTTTCTTTAAAACCTCTTCTGCTTTCACACCAAATAAAACATCCTGCTGTAAAGGTGCATCCAATAACTTTGCTTTAACATGATCAGGTAAAGTTTGTTCTTTTAACCAAGACAGACCCTGTTACTGCTGCTCTACAAGAAGCTTCCAGTGAATCAAATCCACATTGCAAAGTATGTTTTCCCACTTGTTCTGCTGCATGCAACAAATCTTGCATTTCCTTGTAATCAGGCTGCTCTGTATGTCTGAGCATTTTTTGTTTTAATTGAGACATCAAATATTGTTGATATTTCAGCATGTGAAACTGGCAATTTAAGGCCCTCATAGCTAGAGTAGCTGAGGTATATACTTTCTTTCCCAATCTGTCTAGTGCTCTAGAATCCCTTTCAGAGGGTACAGGATTTTTAGCAATAGAGGCCTTAACCCCTTTGGGACCCTGGGAAATGGTTTCTGGGTCAGCAACAGGGCTTTTATATAGGAATTTGTGTGAGTCAGGGACTCTGTAGTATCTGTCTGGTTTGGTTGGTGCAGGAGGTAATGAATCTGGGTTAAGGCTAGTTTCTGAATAAACATCATCCACAATGTCTAACACAGGTGGAACAGCAAGGGGTCTGTGCTGTGGTAGTAAAAGGAACTCTCTGAGCCTTTTCTTAGAATCAGAGTAATCCTGGCCTTCCCAGTGGAAATGTTCCCTCATGGTATGTAAAGTTTCCCCACAAGAGTAGTCTTCTGGGAGAGATGCTGAAGGAATAGACTCTTCAGCATCAGAGTCTTCATAAGAGGGAAAGGAGTATTCCTGTTCCTCAGAAGAGTCTGAGGAAATGGAAACCTGGTCAGACGAAGCATACTCCTCCTCCTGTCTAGGCCTTTTGTCAGGAGGGGGATGGGAACCCCTGATTAGGGTAATTAAGTCTTCAGCCATCTTAAGCATCTGTTTCTTAGGCATGGGGCCTTGTACTGGAGACTGCTGTACAGGCTTCTTTACTTTTAAAGGAGATTTCAGCTTTGCATAGGATTTTATAGTAAGTGTAGTCGGTCTGAAGACACCTTCAGCAACTGAAGGCCTTTCAACTACACCGGTATCCCCTTTAGCAATGGAGTCGGAAGGGCCTAAAGATAAAGGCTCTGGAGGCCCAGCAATCTCAGCTTGGGAGTCGGATGCAGTCTGGGGTTCCAAATCAGTGGTCGTCAGGAGCTGCGTAGGCGCCTCACTGAAAACCGGCGACTGGCCTAGCAGAGGTCTTGGTGTCTGGTTTGGGTCTCGGCTGCCTGTCCTTATCTTTGCGCTTTTTATGCATCCTGGTCGTCGGTTGCTCCAATGGCATGGTGTAATCAAATTTTCTACCAAAATAATGTCGGGCGAAATCAAACCGACGTTTAATAGTTCATTTGTTAAACCTAGCACAAAACCGACAACCTGTGACATCGTGGTCTGGGCCTAGGCAAGGAATACAATAAGAATGAAAATCCTTATGAGGTATTTGATTCCCGCAAGAAATGCAATTATTAACTTTTTCTGACATCGGTCTGAGGCAAGAAAAGATTCCCCAATGGGGTACTTAGCTTTATTGAAGACTTCGGTCTGAAATTTGATTTGAAAATCTCAGGAGTCGGTCGACCGGCACTTGTGAACTGCTTCTGCTTCGGGCACCGTGCGGCAAGAAAGACTGGAGAAAATGGCGTTGGCTGCCTCTTTTATACTCCTGTCGCACTGACATCAGGGAAAAAGCGACCGCAACCAATGCCGGACCAAGACTTTGGAACTCAGGCCGACTGCGGGACCGCCTGACAGCAGATAACCCAAGTGTGATGACTGCAGCAGTGTAACACGATGAACATCTAAATCTGCTCAGTTTGTCCACCAGAATATTGGAAGTCCCCAGAATGTGCACTGCAATTAGAACTCGAAAGACATCACCCCCTGCCACATTCTCATTGCTTCATGGCTATGGGTATGAATCTTGTTGATGTACCAGATTACCACCATGTTATCTGTCTGGATTAAGATCACACCCTTGGGGGGGGAGTCCTAAAAGGCCTGCTATGCTAGGAAGACTGACCTTAACTCGAAGACACTGATGTGAACACTAGCCTGTATTGCTGACCAAAAACCTTGAACAGTCTTCCCTTAGAAATGCCCCCCAACCCACCCAACCCCAGAAGGGAAGCATGCATGGTCACACTGGTTACTAGAAGGTGTTGGGAGAAGGGTCCATCCCATGAGAATATGGGGAAGATCAACCACCAACTGATGTGTTTCTTCATATCGGTGTGAACTCTCATATAATATCTTCACCAAGGAACCAAAATTATCAAGGCCACCATCAGGCTCAGAAGTCGCAGAATGAGGGTGATGAAGTACCTCTGAAGCAACTTGGTTCAAGGATCATATCCTGGACTATGGAAACCTGGCTAACTGAGTTTTTGCGTTCAGGTGGCATCCAGTACACTTGCTGACTGCACTGGTGTCAGTTAGCTCTTCATAAGACTGATAATGATTACTAACTGTGGAGCTAGATGGAGCAAGCAGTCTCTGCAGTGAGCTAGTGCAGCCTTGGTTGGAACGGTAAGGAGCAAGTCGTCTAGAAATGGGAACACCTGGAACTCTTACAACCTGAGATATGTTACTACAACTGCCATGCATTTGGCAAACACTCTGAGGACTGTAGTGAGACATCAATGACCAATGAACCAGAAGTGTCCATTGCAGAACTAGCTCATATCTGGAAATGGAGAAATCTCTTGGACTTCTTTGCTATCTTTATGTGACAGTATGCATCCTGGAGATCTATGCAGTACATCCAGCAGTCCTTCCTCAGAAGAAGTAGAATGGACTGTACTATGACAATTCAAAATTTTGTCTGTCTTACAAACTGACTGAAGTGATTTAGGTCCAAGATGGGCCTAAGATCCCCTGTTTTCTTCTTAACTAAAAAGAACTTCAAATAGACTCCAGATCTTGATTGGTCTGAGGGGACCTACTGGATGATCCTCTTTTCTAGCAGCTTTTATACCTCTGCTGCTGGTAATTCCATATGATTGGGTGGAACACCAGGAATTCTCTTCTTTTTCTGAGGAAGGGAAACAATGGGAATAACTTAGCCTTTTGTGATTATACAATGCACCCCTGAATCTTGAGTGATGGCCTGCCAGGCTTGTAGGTGCAGCGATAAGCACCCCCCCCGAATGGCTCCCAAGTGCGGCAGTCGGGCAACCATTCAGAAACACTGGTGGGGTTTCTCTGTGAAAGAACCACAAAACCCCTGATTCTGTGGTTTGCCTCTGCCTCTAGGGCAAAACCAATTAAAGTTACTCCCTCCTCTGCCCCAGGAAGGTCTGTCTACAAAAGTGTCATGGTCAAAATCATGGGATTTTCAAAACTAAAGATTTTCCCCCCTTTTTGGATTTGGGAAAAGGACCTCTGAAGGGTGGAAAAATATACTCTGACTGTAGATGGGGTTTTGCCTTCTTGTTCACTCCTGGTAAGCATTTGCTTCATCTTAAGCATGAAGAAAGTCAAACCATCAAAGGATTTATTGATGAAGGATGTCTTGAAACCTTATACAAAACTGCACAGGCACATCCAGGCATGCCAGTCTACAGCAATGCCTGTGCCTACTGTCCTCGCTGTATCCTAGACTGCACTGGAAAAAGATACATGGATACATTTGACATTATTACAGCACAGACAACTGGGACTCCACTGACATTTGGATGCCCATGGGTAGGTTACCAGACAGGGACTTTGTCATTTCCTTTGTCAAGACTCTCTGGATTTGCACCATATGAGCTAGGTAATTCAGTGACTGAAGTGCAAAAGTTGCAGAAGCATATGTCCATTTCCCAAATCTGTCCAAACACCTAAAATCTCTATCAGACGATGCACAGATGAGCTCTCTTCAGACAGCTCTTTCCTAGTGGCTGCTGCAAGAACCACAGCATCTACTGGGGGACTCTTACTCCAGTAGGGTCTGGTCCTATGGACTCCCAAGATCTTACCAGGTTTTCACAGAACTGGCTCCATCACATCAGGTTCCTTGGGCTGAGAAACTAGGTCTATCAGTTCATCTGCAAGTCCAGAATGTAAAACAGCCAGCCCTAGAGGATCACCAAGTCTTCTAGAGAGGGAGTCTTGGAGGGCTAACTCCCTTTTTGCGTCATCAATTCTAGAATGCCTCCAAAAGAGATATCCTCTAGAGGGGATTGTGGGGAAACCTCTCCCTCATCAAAGTCTGTGTCTTCAGTGACTGACCCTGGAAAATAGTCCAAATGTCCCCTCTTACAAGTCCATTTCCTTGGAATTGTCTCCAAAGGAGATATCATCTAGAGGGGATTGTGGGAAACCCTCTCCCACATCAAAGTCTATATTCAGTGACTGACTCTAAAGAATAGTTCAAATTCCCCTTCTTACATGTCAATTTCCTTGCAATTCCCCTGTGAGCTTCCAGGGAAGGTTCAGAATCTGATGTGAAATACATTTGGTGAGAACCCACGAGGAGGAAGGAGGCTGACTGTCCCTATTGACCAGAGTGGGTACGGAGACAGGATAAACAGGAGGTCAGGACAAAGATAAGTGTGGTAGGGGCACCTCTTCTGTTGACATGGAAACAGCTCTATCGAGTGCCTCGAAGGCAGATGATGAAACAGACTCCAAGGGAACAACCACTCTATTTATTTATTTATTTTTTATTTTATTTTTTTTATTTTACATTTGTTGACCGGGCTAGTCTAGCTGGATATATTTCCATTTTCAGTAGAGGCCCGGGGAGAAAAGCTCCACATAAATTTTAACAAAAGGTCAAAAATAGACAATCAAATTGACAAATCATCATAAATGGCGAGACAATAAAAAAAAAAAAAATAGAACCCAATTACAGGTATACACATAAAAAATCATATTTCTAAGGATAACAGTATTAGCTGTAATAACATCAAGAACAAGGCATAAAGCAGAGAGCAAAAATTGATTTATAACAATTTATAGAACTATCTATAGAACATCTATCCACTGGGGAAAGGAGTGGAGCGCCCTCAGTACCAACCCATCCTTGCTCTGAAGCCAACAACAGTGCTGAGCTGTCAAGTGCAGAGGTTCCTAGGGAAAGGACAGATCCAAAAACTTCAGATTCAACCTCGACAGATGAGCCACGGCTCCAATACTCATCCTGATCTGACAGAGATGAAGTGGAGAGTGTGAGGAAAAGTGTCAAAGTTGAACAAGCAAAAATTGCTGCTCCAGTGGAGGTGCTCTACCAGGAATACTCAGATCCATGGGCTTTGGATCCAATAATTGCCCGGTATCAGCAGAAATCAATGGTGGGGCAGAAGGAGCCATGCCTAGAGCCCATGAACATATAAGCTTTGGGATCATCCCCACAGTTGAATCTGGGTCTGGAAGAACTTCCACATCATCCTACTGACGTCAGCTTCTGAAAGATTGCTCGATGCACAGAAGGACCTGAAAGATGAAGCCGCCAAAGGTGGTCAAGAAAAGTGCTTCTCTTGTACAAATGTTGAATGTGGCCTCTGACTCACTTATTCCAGTGAAAAATGTAAAGGAGGTGAAAGTGATCGGATCCAATGAGGCTGTGGATCAGAATGCATCAGTGTCTTCAGTGCTAGGGTGGATATATCCAAATGATCCAGTGACCATTTTCTGTTTTTGTTTGATTTTATTTCTTGGTCTTTCTCTTTCAGTTTTTCTATCTCTTTTACTTTCTCCTGCTCCTTCTCCTTCTGACCCCTTGCCTTGTCCATCTTCTTGGCTGTGGGGGAAGTTGTTTCTGGGGTAAGTGGCACTGAACTCCCAGTTTGGGCAGGAAGAAGGTCCTTTACACAAGCATATCTCTGTGACTGTTGCAAAGCTCAAGCCCCAAAGGAAGCACATGCCTCACAATCTGTACAGTATATGCAGTGTGAGTGCGGGTCCTGCAGTGGTACTTTTGGCGAAAGGCCAAACATTTTTAAATCCCATGGCCTTGTCAGATATACTGGGAAACAGACTAACAGTAAAGCCAAAGCCACAGTATCAAGCACAATCACAACAGCAAAAACCCCAAACAGTAAACAGCAATCAAAAATACACTTGTAAAAAAAAGTAATGGTCACTATCTGTACCTAAAAACTTGGGGAAAAAATAGCATAAAAAGCAACAATTACAAGAAGACATACAACTTTTTTTTATATACATAAAGGGAGGGCAGATAAGAACACAGAAACTAGAAAAAATCAAGAAACAACAAAATGTTAAATATAGATTAAGCACTTATTGTTCGAGGAACACCTGAATCCTCAAACTGCATGCCTTTTCCCACCAAGAGACAAAAGAGATCTTAGGTAATCTGAGGCCAGAGGGAATTGTGGGAGGGGGTGGAGTCACAGCCCTGGATCCAAGCTCTTGTGAAGTGTCAAGGTCAGACCTAATCGGATCTGATAACCCAAGTGTTGAACTGGATGAAAAAGACAACATTGGATCTGTATTTATTTACCCTCCATGATTACATGCAATCACATAAGGAAAAGTACAGTTTTGTACCTACCATAAATGTAGATGTCTGATAGATATGCAACTGCAGTCCTTACATATGGGTTGTCCTGCCTCAGGCAGCCCTTCGGTCGGCCGGATTCCAAAGTCTGGGTCCGGCGTCGGCTGACGTTGCCTCCTCCCCGACGTCAGAGCGGCTGGGGTATATAAGTATCAGCCAACGCCATCTTCCTCAGTGTTTCTTGCCCAAGATGCCAGGTGCCTTCCAAGGAAGGCTAAATTTAGAAACTGGATAAAAAATTCCAGACATACACAACAGTAATAAACAGATACACCATAACAGATATCCCCAGCTAAATAGAAAGGAGGGAAGTGGACCCAATATACAGAGGGGTAGGAGGGAGGGAAAACCTGACTGCAGTTGCATATCTATCGGACATCTACATTTATGGTAGGTACAAAACTGTACTATGTCCTTCAAGAATGCAACTGCAGTCCTTACATATGGGTTGAATACCATAGCCAAGCTGGGGGTGGTAGGCTCTAAGATAAAGATGGTGTAGCTATAATGCCCTGCAGGACTGCCGAAGCAAAGCCTGCTCGGGATCTGGAATATAAAGGCAGGTTGTAGTGTTTGGAAAATGTATGCACGGAGCTCCATGTAGCAGCTTCTAGAATGTCCTTTGTAGCCACCCCTCTTAGGAAGGCTGTGGAGGTGGCTGTAGCTCTGGTGGAGTGTGGCCTGATATTGGCTGGCACACCCTTCCCATGGAAAGAATAACAGAATCTGATGCAATGTCCAATCCATTTTGAAATTGTTTGCTTGGAAATTGCCTTTCCCTGCACTCCAGCAGCATATGCTACAAATAGTTGGTCAGACTTTCTGTTGGCCTTTGTTCTGTCCAAGTAGTAGCACAGTTGTCTGTGTATGTCCCATGTATGCAGCAGCTTTTCCCCTTTATTTTGAGGATTGGGGAAGAAGGTAGGCAGGTGAATTGCTTGATTTAGAGACACCCTGGATATAACTTTTGGCATAAAAGAAGGATTGGTTCTTAAAGAAACTCTGTCCTGATGAAAAATGAGAAATGGATGTACTGCCATGAGGGCCTGTATCTCCGATACTCTTCTTGCTGAGGTAACTGCCAACAGGAAAACTGTTTTCCAGGAGAGAAATTGCAATTCTGAAGATGCTGCTGGCTCAAAAGGAGGAAGAGTCAATTTTTACAACACGAAGTTGAGATCCCATGCAGGCACTGGTGGCTTTCTGGGAGGTTTGATATTCTTTATCCCTCTTAGAAATTGTCTTAGTAAAGGATGTGAAAACACAGGTGGATCAGTGTTGTATTTTGCTGAAATTGCTGAAGCGTGTATTTTTATGGAAGAATAGGAAAGTCCATTATGCAGCATTTCTGCCAAGTATTCTAGTATCTGTGGGATGCTCATTACTGATGCATCCTGACCCTTGTTGGCATTCCAGATGTTGAATCTCTTCCATTTGGCTGAATAGGTTTTTCTGGCGGAAGGTCTGCATGATTCGAATAAGATCTGTTAGACTTCCTTGGAGAAAGAGATATGGGGAGAAATCATGGAACCCTCCAAGCTGTCAGCTGCAGAGTCTGCAGGTTGGGGTGAACCGTCCTGTAATTGTGCTGTGTCAAAAGTAGAGGCCATTGAGGCAGGGGCCACGGCTTGGTGCAAGTTATGCTCCTTAGTAATGGGTACCAGTGCTGTCTTGGCCAATCTGGAGCTATTAAGATGCCTTTTGGTTGTTCTGCTTTGA
Source organism: Protopterus annectens (assembly GCF_019279795.1). NCBI lineage: Eukaryota > Metazoa > Chordata > Ceratodontiformes > Protopteridae > Protopterus > Protopterus annectens. The sequence continues at coordinate 1,394,448,620 of NC_056729.1, forward strand.
TCTTCAGTAACACCTTGGTCATTAATGGTAGAGGTAGGAATGCATAGATTGTTAGAGAGTTCCAGCTGAAGGAGAGAGCATCCATTCTCCAGGCTTGTGGATGGTGTGTCCTCGAGCAGAACTTTTTCAGATGATGATTGAGGTGTGAGGCAAAGAGATCTATGTCCGGCCTCCCCCATGCATGAGTTATTTGTGCAAAAATGTCTGGATGCAACATCCATTTGTGCGGGTCCAGGATGTTTCTGCTTAGACTGTCCGCCAGAACATTGTCCTTGCCCGGAACAAACTGGGATTGTAACTGTATGTTCAGGGACTTTTCCCAAAGAGTCATTGTTAGTCTGCAGAGGGGGTAAGAATGGGTACCTCCCTGTTTGTTTATATACCACATAACAGTGGTGTTGTCTGTCTTTATTAGCAGTTGACCTTGTTGAAGATATTTTCCGAAGGCCTCGATTGCATGAATTACTGCTAACATCTCTTTTTGATTGATGTGTAGATGCACTTCCCGGGGGGTCCATTGCCCTTGAATGCATCTGCCCTCCATGTGCGCCCCCCATCCATGGTCTGAGGCGTCTGTTGTAATGGTTTGGCTTGTTTGAGGCTTGTTGAAAGGCATACCTTTGTTTAACTGGCTTGCTTGGGCCCACCACAAAAATTCCCTTTGTATACATGGGATGAGTGGGATAATTGTTTCTAAATTGTGGCTGTGTTGAGACCATAAACTTTTTAGGTACCATTGTAGCTTTCTCATGTGTAGTCTTGCCAGTGGAATCAATAGGATGCAAGATGCCATGAAACCCAGGGCCTGCAGGATTTTCCTTGCAGTCATCTGGGTGAGCTTTGCTAGGCTTTTGAAGTAGTCTGGTAATTGTTCTTGCTTCTCTTCTGTGAGGAGAGCCATTTGTGATTTTGTGTCTAGTTTGGCTCCTAGGAAAATTATTTGTTGGGATGGCAGTAGTGTTGATTTTTGTATGTTGACTGTGTATCCCAAAGCCTATAATAAGTGAATGACATAATTCAAGTTTTTTGTCAAGGCTTGCTTGCTGTCCGCTTGCATAAGGTAGTCATCCAGGTAGGGGTATATTTGTATCCCCTGGAGTCTGCAGTGTGCAATTACTGATGCCAGGCATTTCGTGAATACTCTGGGCGCAGTAGATAAGTCAAAAGGCAATGCTGAGAATTGATAATGCTCTGACCCTGCAAGAAATCTGAGGTATCTTCTGCAACTGTGTCTGATTGGGACATGCAGGTATGCCTCCTTGAGGTCCAGAGTAACCAGCCAAGACCCCTTGCCCAGCATGGGAAGGAGTTGCTGTAGTGTCAGCATTTTGAATTTTGGCACAATGAGAAAAGTGTTTAGAGTGGACAAGTCCAGTATAGGTCTCCATTGCTTTTCTTTTCTTGGAACAAGGAACAGTCTTGAGTAGAATCCCTGATCTTGTTCCTGAGGAGGAACCTTTTTTATTGCTTTGATTTGTAGCAGCTTTGAAACTTGTACGAGTGCCTCTGCCCTTTGATTTTGTGGCAGGTTTGGCATGCATTGTCTTGTTGGTAAAGTATGGAAGTGGAACCTGTAGCCTCGGTCTATTATGTCCAGAATCCATTTGTCCCTTGTTAAAACATGCCAGTTTTTTGAGAATAAGGATAATTTTCCGCCTAAAGGTGCTTCTCTTTGAGCCTTGGTCGGCGGTGTCAAAGTCAAGTCATTGTGATTGTCCCTGTGGAGCAGTTGAAGTCCCTGCGCCACTTCTCTGATTAGTCGGTTGCCATTGGCGTCCCCTGTAGGAGCCTCGGTACTGCCCTCTCCCTCGGGCACGCCTGTTTTTTCCCCTTTGAAACTTGTCAGTGTCTGGAAAGGACCAATTCTTCGTAGGCCAATTCCTGCTGAACCTTGGTGGCTGAACCTGGAGGAAATCTTTGACTGTTTGCACTGATTTAGCCTTTTCCTCAATTGATTTCAACACATCCTGAGCATTAGCACCAAATAGCTTGTGTTTTTCCAGAGGTGCATCTAGAAGCTTTACTTTAACATGATCTGGCAATGCCTGTTCTTTCAACCAAGCATGTCTACGTATGACGGCCCCTGTCATAGCTGCCCTACATGAAGCTTCCAATGCATCATAACCACATTGAAGAAAATGATTGTTAACCTGCTGTGTATTATGAACCAAATCCTGCAAGGCCTTTCTATCTAAAGGCTCAGGAGAGGCTAACTTTTTCTGCAAATCATCCATCAAGAAATCCTGATACTGAAACATATGAAAAAGGCAATTAAGGGCCCTCATGGCAAGGGTGGTTGAGGTATAAACTTTTCTGCCCCACCTCTCCAAGGACCTAGATTCCCTGTCTGCAGGCAAAGGATTTTTGGCCGTGGAAGTGGCCACCCCTTTGGGTCCCTGGGAAATAGTTTCTAGATCAACAGAATGGGCCTTAAAGAGATGCTTATGAGTTTCAGGAACCCTGTAATATCTGTCTGGCTTAACAGGAGCAGGAGGAAGAGAATCAGGAGAAGCACTCGAATCTGAGTACACATCATCCAATACATCTAACACTGGAGGGATAGCTAAAGGCCTGTGTTGGGGAAGCTTAAGGAAAGTACGAAGCCATTTCCTGGAGTCTGAAAATTCCTGGCCCTGCCACTGAAAATGCTCTCTCATGGAGTGGAGAATTTCCCCAAAAGAAATATCCTCGGGAGGAGAGGCAGAAGGAATAGATTCCTCAGCATCAGAATCCTCGTAGGCCTGGAAGGACTCTTCTTGAGTATCTGAGTGATTAGAATCATCAGAGGCTTCATCTGAGGAAAGGGTGTCTGTCTGCTCAACCCTGGGCCTTTTGTCTGAAGGCGGCTGAGAACCTCTGTCAGGATGGGCCTGGGAACCTCTGATTAAAGAAATTAGATCTGCAGCTAAAGTCATGATCTGTTTATCAGAAGTGGAACCCTGAGGAAAGGATTTAGGAGGGTGAGACTTAGCCTGGCTGGCAGCCTTAGCACGTGTGTAGGCCTTGATTGACATGGACACTGGAGGCCTAGCTGCCCCACGTGCTGGAGTAACTTTGTCCACCGGTATGGTCTCAGGCAAATCTTGGGCTTCGGTTTCTGGAGGAAAATCTACAACCGGCACCGGCGTAGGCTCTGGGGCCGAAGTGAACGATAAAGCGGTGTCGTCGGTCTGGAGCGGTGAAATAACCACCTCAGAAAAGACCGATGCACTTGTGGTAGGTTTTGGCGTGGTGTCGATGGAAGTTGCGGGCCGAGAATGTCGGTCCCGGTCCTTCCGTTTTTTGGAAATATGTGTAGTCGGTTGTTCCGACGGCATGATATAAGAGTATTTTTCGCCAAAAAAGTCTTCAGCAAATTCTGACCGGCGCCTGAGTGTGCGTTTATTGAAGCAAGCACAGGCAGCACAGGCCGAGACGTTGTGGTCTGGGCCAAGGCAGGGAAGGCAGTAAGAATGGAAGTCCTTATGAGGTATTTGTTTACCACAAGACAAACAGTTATTAACTTTTGCAGTTTTATCTGACATCGGCTGAGGCAAGAAAAGGTTCCCCAATGGGGTGCTTAGCTTTTTGATGACTTCGGTACTGAAAACACAGGAGCTGACCGACCGGCACTTGCGAACTGCTTCTGCTTCGGGCACCGCGCGGCAAGAAAGACTGAGGAAGATGGCGTCGGCTGATACTTATATACCCCAGCCGCTCTGACGTCGGGGAGGAGGCGACGTCAGCCGACGCCGAACACAGACTTTGGAATCCGGCCGACCGAAGGGCTGCCTGAGGCAGGACAACCCATATGTAAGGACTGCAGTTGCATTCTTGAAGGACATCGTAAATATTCCCCTGGTATACTGCAATTAATGGTGAATTATCTTCCAATCAACACAATATGGGTAGCTTTTTGATGCTAATACAGTGTCACAAAATGAATGTTTGTTTTATGGTAACAGTAGTAGGCAAATCTCTAAAAGGAGACCATTCTGCATTCCCAATTAACAAATAATTTCCTTATGGCTAGCTTCTGGCTGAAAAACAATAACTGTTGAACATTAAGACACAGAGCTACTTCTGTACCTATGAACTCCAGAGGCATACTTACAGGTGATCACCGCATTGATGGTTAAGCGGCTTTAGTTCTAAAATATAATGTCACTATGCATTGCACTGTGCAAGCTGACAAAGCTTTGAAGTGTTTTTTCCCTTTTCTCCTCTGTGGTGTTACTGTGGAGTTGGTATATATAATTTATCAGAGTGGAAGAAGTGAAGCCCCTCACATGGGGGTTTGCCCCCGAAAGTTATTTTTTTTGCATTTTTCTACAGTTTGTTTTTGCTCACCTTTTTCAATATTTAACTTTTGATCATCTGTGTGCAAAAAAAAAGTGTGCTGTGCTGGCTTGTTGGTAAATCCCTTGAGAAATGGTCACTGTTCTTATATATGAAGTACAAGATACATTATCAGTCTTTGTCCCAATGAAGCATATCACAAATTTAGAGATATAATATAGCATCTGATTTGCTGCCCATGGACTATGAATTATGCTTCCAGAATTCAGTTTTCACATGTGATTGTGGGGGTTGTTATAATGGATACACTATTTACCTTACAGTCACAAGGTACGGACACTGATTCTCATCTTTGGTTACTGTCTGGTTATTGGCTAGGTGTACAATAGTCTGCAGACTAACTGCCTAGTATAAATCTACAACATTTTTTAAAACACTGATCAATAAATAATACTGTGCATCACTGGAAAATTACACAAGTGAGGAAGCATGGCATGAATCATGTATAGCATACACAACTTTTAATATGCCATGTGAAAATAGTAAATTACTTCTCCATTGCTTTCCTTACTTGATAAAAAGCCACAGCACCAGAGTGGTCAATAGAAAAAAGTAAATGTCCACATTAAATATACAACTACTTAACCAAGGAGGAAATAAGATTACAGACAAAACACACAATCATTCCACCAACTTCATAAAGTCTACAGTCTATACTGTCAAGAAAATTTGAAGTGCACTGATATTACATAAAATACAGTAATTTTACTTCTGAAGGATGAGTGCCGGCGCTTTATGCATCCAGTATATATTTGCAAAAGACCCTCTCAGTTTGTGAAAATATTTTGTGCTGCATGAATTTTAAAATGTTACACAGTCATATAAATTACTCTCAAAACGTTCTCATCCAGCATAAAAAGGGGCTAAATGACCAAAGTGATTTAGTGTGTCGTTCATTTTGACCTGCGTGATCAGGATCCATCAAGTTGGGGGGGGGGGGTCACCAGCCAGAATAATACACTTACACTATTAAGGGCAGCAATAATAGAAAACATAAACTATGTTCTCAAACAGCAAATATGGCTAAAATGCATAAAATACAGCAGACACAGTTTAAGTTATCCCAAACCTTGTTCTACAATTTGCACAGTATAGTAAATAAGAATGCACAGTCACAACACCAAGTAAAATTCACTTGTTAAAATAATGAGAAAAAAATCAAACATATGCCCTTAAATCAAACAGAAGCCTTTTACAGCAGAATAAATTAGGGACTCCAGAAATAAAAAAAAAAATGTCTACAGAAAATGCAAATAAAGAAATCTGCAGTAAAATCATGATTTAACAACAAAAGCACCTATAGCAGTGTTAAATCAGAAGTAAATATCACAACAATTAAGAAAAAGTAAAAAAATGCAATATTTTTCTATCAGAAGTTCAAAATGAAGCGGATACACAACAGAAACAAGAGGCTTCTTGGCACCCTGTCTTACATATATGAGGCAGTCTCTAGTATTCAACTCTCGCCACAGACCTTCGGTTTTCCACTACAAGTCATAAAACACTTTAGAAAAGCCCATAACTGCATAAAAGCAGTATTAAGCATACAAACAAACAACAGTAAGTTAGAATTCCCAGGAAATTAGCAGTAGTAAATAGCAAGAATATTAGAATAAAAAGTGTGTGCGTGCATGCATGTGTGTGTGTGTGTGTGTGTGTGTGTGTGTGTGCGCGCGCGCGCACGTGTGTGTGTGTATTATAAATAAAACAAAAAAAAATAACAATATGCAGTAATTAAGAGGACGGGAAGCTACCAAAGGGATTTGAGTCTGGAAGGTGTAACCCACTAAAGCAGGCTGCTGAGTAGATTCAACTATATGAGTCCTACAGCTGGCACTAATGATTGAACAGCTGACTTCTTGTGACAGGGCTTAGTTTTCCCCCATGGAAGGGGCTTAACAGATCACCTATCACAGACAGTCAAAAGAAGGGAAAGCTGCCAGTGTTGGTTTGTGCAGACATGAAATCCATATGCCAATGAGGCAGTGAGAATGATAAACAACACAGTATCTGTAAGTGGCTTGGGTGAATGGTGTAGCTGGCAGATAGGATGGGTGTGACTATCTTGTGAGGGGGTTCGGGGAATAACAGCCAGCATTGTGCCATATAAGTCTCCAGGAGGAGGGCCTCTCAGATGCAAACAAATGGTCTTGAGGCAAGCATTATGCTCATCAAGCCACTGAAGGGTCATAGCCTTTGAGGTCGATGTGTGTGGGCGCTCATGTTAGGAAGGTGCTGTGGGCAACCATTGTGATATAGATCACACATTCCTGTAAGTAGAAGTGTGGTTAGACAATTGCAAATGCTCACAGTTCACTGGATGCCAGTGAGGGTAAAAACATCTTATTGACTGTCTGAATATGAGCACCCTTGGGGCAGTTCTCACTGTACACAGTGGGTAGTCCCAGTTTCCAGTGAGCCACAGGCAGACAGGAAAAGAAATTGTAAAAACAAAAGCAAAACTAACAGCTCTGACTTAGACACTACAGAAAGACTGTTAAGTTATTTTCTGTGAGAAACATCTAGTAAGACAGAAATTTGCACCTATGGAGCACTAGAAGCAGAAGTTTCATCTGGCTGATGGCCAGTCATATTTGGAGTAGAATGAGGGAGACAGTCTCTACCATTGGGAGCTTAGGAGGAGCAGGAGAAGCCCCAAAAAGTGGCTTGGGACACTCTGTCCTCCAGTCTAAATTTCTCTTTCTCTGGATCTTAACTTTCATCTGAAAAATATTTTTTTCTTGACAATAAACCTTTTAGAATTAACTTGTTTTTACATTTAGTAGGAATCCTAGGCTCCAAAGCTTCACAAAGAAAAGAGTCACCATTCAAATGATCAACACCAAAACAAATCAAACACAAACTGTGCTTATTCAGAGATGGGAGTTTATGCCAACAATTTTAGCATTTCTTACATCTAGAATGCTTCGGTGGCTTATCCACTTTGCACCAAAAAAAAAAAAAAAAAAAAAAAGATACCAGCGACTAAAAGCAGAAAAGCAATGACCAAATCATATACAACACTGATGTCAGTAAATGATATCTCCACTACAACATGTAGACAAAATGGAGACCTGTAGGGGAACAATATAACATACTCTAAAGTTGATAAAAAATTTGGAAGGATTTGACCTGAAATCAGTCCAATATGTGCTAGACTGGAAAGGCAGAGCAGACAAAGTGAATGAACTGTTGAAATGGAACATCAATTAACTTCATAAATAGTCTGGGCTGTCTCTCTGATGCAAGTGTTCAGTGGCAAACAATATGGTGAGAATCACTGAGTAGCATAGCATAATGGCAGCAAGAGAAGATAGTAAGAGCCTGGAGAAGCCTTACAGGTGCTGGGACGAATACTACCTGCAGTACCTTGTCATATTTGTTGAAGTTAATGGATCTGATCATGTAAGATTTTTACTTTTTCACTAAAACTGCAGAAAGGTTTATTGTCTTGAAAAATGAAACTCACACATCAAAATCAGTCTTAAAATGTCAGAAAAGACCAGAGAAGATATCTATCACACTAACCTCAACTAGATAACAACCAAGGTAACAAAAGGAACTTAATGGATATTTTATTTATTTATTTATTTAACATTTGTTTACCAGGAAAGTCCGACTTGGAACAAAGTCAATTTTCAGTGGAGGCCCAGGGAGAAACGCTCCAGATATAATGCAACCGGACAGCAGCAAGACTTCATAGTCTGCTTCACAGGCAAACTTCTACTTGCTTGTCATGAAAGAGGAATGTTGGTTACAAATGGTCTGAGAAGCAGTCCCAGGCTGCCACTGCATTAGTTTGCCCACTTTGAACAATGTTGTAGCTCTTCTCATTTGCATTGCTCTGTTGATTCTCTTTCCCTTTTGGAATTATCATGTAGCAGCTGCTGTTTTAATTTAATTTTCTTACTTAACACTTGCCTTTGTTATTTTTTGGGATGCATTCCAATGCGCATGAAACTGCACGGGACATAAAGTTAATTAGTACTTATTGTGTGGATATGAATTTTTACCTAACAGTTGCTTTAAAATTATTACTTATTTTTTAAATGGCATCATTTCCCATTTGACAACACTACTGAAGGACTACTCTATTTTTCTTTCCAGAGGTAACAGAAGGAATGGATTTATTAGCAAACACTGCGGTTTGGGCCTTGGTCTGGAGGATTTTGCCGGAATACTTGGTTTGCTGCAAGTGCTGTTTGCCTGCTGTACATCATGGCTGCTGCATAAATGCTGAATAAGAAGTTATGCACTTACCATAACGTTCCATGTTTGTTGTCCATCTCACCTACATTCTTGCTGGTTGGGTTTGGAGCCATCCACGGCTACAACTTGGCCAAATACTAAAGCTCGAGGCTAACCCCTATCCCATGATGCTCTAGGCCACATCCCCAGATCTTGTTTGCAAGCGAAAGATTTAGAAAGGCTTCGGTGGTGTTGAGATGTGAAAAAGAATAACAGTAAGCCAATCAAAGTCCAATGAAGTTGTAAAACAATTTTATTAAACCAAAGAATAAAAATAAGAGTAGAATCAATGTAATCAAGCGCTTTCATCTCCTGTATAGGAGACTTTATCAAGATAGAGCATGCCCACTGAGACATTTCTTTTACAACAAAGGTTACCAGATACTCAAGTGGTGCACCAATCATATTCAACACTAATGAATAATTCATGAAGCATGAGGTACATTATTTAAAGATGTACTTAGCCAAATAACAGTTTATAAACCATACTAGCACCCTTTACTTGCAGTACATTAGACTCATAATAGTATATTGTATTACCAAAATGTAAAAATAAATATTGACAAGTTTAAATAAATTAATTAACAAAACTACCCAAAATTGGGAAGTTCTGAAAGCTTGAAAAATTTTAAATAATTTAAAATAGCTTAAAATAGGTTAGGGTCAGAATGCATATAAATATAAAATGAAATAAATGAATGAGTATAAGAACAAAGATGTACCTATGTATATCTAGATAAGTACTGTGGACAATAATAAATATATTGTAAAATTGTATGTGTATATGTATATAATGTAATATAATGTTAGTAGATATAAATTCATCCTAAAAACCACTTATAAAAAACACTAATACAATGTAGTAAAATACTTAAATAAATACATGAAAAAACCATTACATCTACCTGTATTAAAAAATATGTATATATAGCATATACATATGTGAAATAAATAACAAATTAGTATGTATGCTCTCAATTAAAACAAATGTGTGCCATTAAACCTTTAATTCCTAATACTTATTTCCACATTATAACATTCAACCTGTTTTAATAAATAAAAATTTACCTAGCTAGGGCTTTTAATTAAAAAAAAAACAGGTGATTGAACTAGGATCATTCAGACCTGGCCATTGGGTGGCATTCATTCTCAATTGCCATAAGGCTTCATTCCTTTCCAGATATAATGGCCATGGTCCTCCCCTTGGGTTAGGCTCCATCGGTTCTATCACAGTAAATTTAAAACTGTGACCAGACCATTCATTACAGTGTCTTGCCAAAGCGTTAGTGTCTTTTTTAGTTTTATATCTCTCAAATGTTCATTTGTTATTTATTTCACATATGTACATGCTATTTATACAGATTTTTTAATATAGGTAGATGTAATTTTTTTTTATTTAAGTATTTTACTATATTGTATTAGTGTTTTTAAGTGTTTTTTAGGATGAATTTATATCTACTAACATTATATTATATTATATACATATACACATACAATTTTACAATATATTTATTATTGTCCACAGTATTTATCTAGATATACATAGGTACATCTTTGTACATATACTCATTCATTTGTTTCATTTTATATTTATATGCATTCTGACCTTAACCTATTTTAAGCTATTTTAAATTATTTTAAACTTTTCAAGCTTTCAGAACTTCCCAATTTGGGGTAGTTTTGTTAATTCATTTATTTAAACTTGTCAATGTTTATTTTTACGTTTTGGTAATACAATATACTATTATGAGTCTAATGTACTGCAAGTAAAGGGTGCTAGTATGGTTTATAAACTGTTATTTGGCTAAGTACATCTTTAAATAATGTACCTCATGCTTCATGAATTATTCATTGGTGTTAAATGTGACTGGTGCACCATTCGAGTATCTCGTAACCTTTGTTATAAAAGAAATGTCTCAATGGGCATGCTCTATCTTGATAAAGTCTCCTATACAAAAAGAGCTTGATTACATTTATTCTATTCTTATTTTTATTCTTTGGTTTAATAAAATTGTTTTATAACTTCATTGGACTTGGATCAGCTTATTATTTTTCATCACATCTCAACACCACTGATATCATTGGTTTTGTTTTTACAAGTTTGTCTAGCGAAAGATTTAGACTAACCCAAATAACTACACTATATATATATATATATATATATATATATATATATATATATATATATATATATATATATATATACATACACACACACACGTTTGGCATGAGACAAACAACAGAGACTCCAAAGCATCATAACTATGTACGTAAGTATAGAATTGGCCCCCAGTTCCTCCAGGAACACAGGATGGGGGACTCAAAAATGTAGGCGAGTTGGACAACAAACATGAAACGTTATAGTAAGTACATAACTTCTTAATGTTGCGTTGTCCTATCTCACTGTAACTCTTGCTGGTTGGGACAGCATCCTTAGCACCTACACCCAGGGTGGCTGAAGAAAAAAGACTCTTCAATACAGTGGATCCAAAGGAAAACCTGTTTCGGGAGGCCACATCTACTTGGTAATGAGTGATAAAGGCATGAGGTCTCCCCCATGTGGCACCTGCACAAACAGAGTCAATAGGAAGTCTGGCCTGAAAGGCCGAGGATGTTGAGACTGCTCTTGTGGAATGTCCTCTTATCTTCCCTGGTAGTTGTTTATTATTCTTACTGTAAGAGAAGGAAATGCAATCAGTAAGCCATTTTGACAAAGTTACTTTGGAGACTGGGAATCCATTTTTTTTTTTGTCAGAAAAGGATACAAAAAGCTGGCTGGATTTCCAGAGGTCTTTTGTCCTGTGCAGGTAAAACGTAACTGCCTATGTACATCCAACTGATGCAATTTATACTCTGCCTTGTCGCTGTAGTTTGGAAAAAACACCTGCAATTCAATGGATTGGTTTACATTATTTTCTGAAAAGACCTTTGGAAGGAATGAGGGATTAGTTCTCAAAGATATGCTATCCTTGTGAAAAAAGATTCGTACATCGAACATTAATCGTAGGCACTAACCAGCCTATAATTGCAAAGTACCTTCCAAAGGTAAGGGAAAACAGCTCTTGTACTTTACAAAAAAAGCACCTAAATAGGCATGTCCAAGGGTCAGCTTCCAGTGATTTCTCCTGTCCACCTGGTGAATCTGGGCATACTGGGGCAATGCAGCAACTGCCTCATGTACACAGACAACCCTCTCCTCCTACCACCCAACACTACAACCTGCGAGAGATGCATTTACATAGCCAAACCAGAAGCAAAGCTCTCTCCAGCCAATATTCTGCTAGACAGTCAAGAGGAGAAGGTTAACACCTGCACTACACCTCAAGCAACTCATAGCCCTTCAAAACCCACACCATCAACACCCACACATAGCAACACTAAAATCTCATATGCGGAGGCCCTTAACATTAACATGCCCAAGCAACAAGGACCTCCAAAGCTGAAATGCAAACAAACACCAGTCACAACCAAAGTGACACATAGCTCACAACACCAGTGTGCCACCCAACAGCCCCTAAGGCAAGACAATGTACCCAACACTTTAGTCATAGGTGATGCTAGTCAGGCACACTGATGTTCCACTCACCAGGCTGATCAAGGAGAAAATTACATTCAGCTGCCTGTCGGGTGCCAGGATCTGCCACATAACGCATGCACACGTCACTCCACAACAAGTACCAATACGACTTTGTCATTGTCCATGTTGGAGTGAATGATTTGAGACGTACCTCCCTGCACTACATGAAAAGAGACATGGAAGAGCTCTTGGATCATGTGGCCCAGGCAGGTATGACCCTAGCCCTGAGTAGCATCCTGCCTTCGCCCAGAATGATACCACAGTATAAGGACAAAAAGATTGACTTCAACAATTGGCTAAGCTTCTGGTGTTATTCAAAGGGGATCCAGTATCTGTCTGCTTGGGAAGACATGATCGACAAACCACGACGCTTTGCCAGAGATAGTCTGCACCTGTCACCCCTGGGATTCAGGTTACTGCCTAAAGCTCTTGCCACCCCTATAGTGCCTTTTTTAGGCAAGGTTCATAGGACAAAACCACCACCGTAACAGATACAAGCAGGCAAAATCTGAAAGTAATGCTACTCAATGCTAGAAGTCTAAACCTTAAAATGCACTCTCTCGAGTCACTCCTAAAAATGGAGAACATCAATATCTGTGCAGTAACTCAGACCAGGTTCAAGGCACCCGACAGCACCCAGGCTACAACTCTTACCACACTTTTCAGCCACAAAACCAAGACCAAAACACTAAAGGTGGAGGAGTTTCCATATTCACCAAGGATATTCACACCTCCAGGCTAGTTGCCCAATACAATGCATCTGAAATTCTCCAGGTGCAACTAACACTAGGTAAGACTGCAATCCAAACTGTAGCTTGCTACAGATCCCCCCAACCTGCCCCAAGATTCTCACTACACCTTTCTAAACATACTGGAAAATATTAAGATATAACCAAATACCCTAATACTGGGCGATTTCAATTACCCTGCCATTAAATGGGAAAACTACTCAGGCACCAACACCTTTTCCCAACGGTTCTTGAAATTCATAAATTCCAACGCCCTGGATCAACTAATCCATTGTCCCACCAGGGGCTCCAATATCCTAGACCTGGTCATTACCAACATGGGAGATATATGCTCCACACTAGTGGTCACCCCCTCATTGGTCAGGTCTGACCATAAGCAAATCACCCTTGACATCCACATCCCACCCCCACCCCCCAGTAAGGAAACCTCCGTAAAAAAACTTCTCCAAAGCCAGCTTCAAGCTACTAAAGTCATAAGTGACAAACTTCATGATACCCATGCAGACGGGATCTGAATGTTCGACTGCTGAATCCTACACTAGGGCACTGTACGAACACATCCACTTGTGCATGAATCGTGCCATCCCAAATAGAACCAAAATGCTCTCATCCAAAAAAAGGAAGCCAATCTGGTGGTCCCCTGCTATAAACAAACTATACAACAGAAGAAGAAACTGTTGCAGAAAAAGAGGAAAATCCCAGGATGCAAAAAACTCCCTCACCAGCCTCAGTAAGATGCTGAGATCCCTCATAAAATCCTCAAAAGCTAGTTATGAAAATAAAATTGCCAAAGGCTCCGAAGACAACCAAAAGGCATTCTATAGTTATGTCAAAATTCTACATGGCAATGCTCAGATCTGCTCTGAGCTACAACAGAATGGCATTAAATATACTGATCCCAAGGATATTGCCAATATCCTGGCAGATCGATTTAGTGGCAACTTCACCCCCCTTCTCACCCCCTAAAGGCCCCATCTCAATACCAAAAGATTGCCAAATTCCGGTAATCACGGCCACACAGGTAGAAAATGCACTCTCCAAAGCTAAGAATACAGCATCCTTGGGACCAGATGACATCCCGGGATGTGTACTACATGAACTACAAAATGAAGTGGCACCCCACCTAAGTGTCATGTTTAATCATAGCCTCACCTCAGGCTTCATGCCCACTGAGTGGTGCACATCTACAGTAATCCCACTCCACAAGAGAGGATCCAGCTTGTATCCTGGGAACTACCGTCCCATCAGTCTGACGAGCCTGATCTGCAAGGGCATGGAACGCATTATCATGGAACTTATAAACAAAGACATTGGCAACCTTCAAACACTGGACCCCACCCAGTTTGGGTTTGTGAAGGGACGATCTTGTCTCCTGAACCTGATTGACTTTTTCAAATCAGTTTCCAGAGCTGTGGATGAGGGTAAGGCGGTCTACACAGCCTATCTGGACCTCGCCAAGGCCTTCGACCATCCCCATCTCTGGAATCATAGATAAACTTACTAAGCTGGGCATAAATCCCTACATCACTCGATGGGTTGCCAACTGGCTTACTGACAGAACCCAGAGTTTAAAAGTAACCAACTCCAAATCCAGTTCCAGACAAGTGACAAGTGGAGTACCTCAAGGTTCAGTCCTGGGACCACTCTTGTTTGGCATCTACTTCTCGGAAGTACAGGCCAACACTAAGGAACTGTGGCTAACAAAGTTCGCAGATGACTGCAAACTGGGAGCCATTACTGAATCCCAAAATGATGTCGATATTCTACTAAAGGGCCTTACAGAAACAGATGCCTGGTTCCAGAGCCATGGGCTCAAGCTTAATGCCAAGAAATGTATAGTTATCCCCTTTGGAAAAAAAACATGTACCCAAGAATTACCACATAGGTGGCAGTACACTAAATATTGAAAGTGTGATGAGAGACGTAGGGACACATGTGGACAGTGGTCTCACCTTCGATAACCATATCACCACAACAGTCAGGAAATCCTTCTATGTGGCTCACCTCATCACTAAGGGCTTTTCCACCAGAAAAAAAGGAGGTCATTGTCCCACTGTAGTCATCCCTCATTAGACCCATTATAGAGTATAATGCCCTGTTTAGTATGTACCTCACAAGACATCTGCAACAGCTGGAAAGGCCGCAGAAATACCTCACTAAAAGAATCACAGGCCTAAAGCAGATGCCATATGCTGACCTTCTAAAAAAAACTCCAACTGTACTCTGCAGTATATCGTCTACTCAGAGGCAATTTCTGCTTAACATACAAGGCCATGTCAAACCCAGAGCTGTTGGACATGCTCCACTTAAAGATATCCCAATCTGTCAGAGCCACACGCTCTAGGGATCTAAACCTTGTCATCACAATGAACAAAACATGCTGGAGGGATAGGTTCCTGCCCAGAGACTCTCCATACTCTGGAATAGACTGCCCATACATGTCAAGCACAGTGCCTCCTTGGCCCTCTTTAAAAGGAACCTTGATGACTGGATGGGAGATGGGAAATTCACCCAAGGGATCATGTCAGTCATCCTGCTAGACAGGGGTCCAGGGAAGTAAATATTGTGGGAAGAAATATTCAGGGAAATATTATGGCTAGACTTGTAAAGGCCCTAGGGCCGACAGCCTAGTACCAGCCTATGAACCTATGATATAAGGGGAACGAACAGAAAGAGCTTGTAATTCCGATTCCCTTCTTGCAGAGATTATGGCTACTAAAAAGAGTCTTCCATGACAAATACTTCAAATCACAAGATGATGCGGGCTCAAGGAGTGGTAAAATCAGTGAGGTTAGAACAAGATTTAGGTCCCAAGCGATGGGGGGGGGGGTTCTGATCAGGGGTCTGAGCAGGAAAGTACCTTTGAGGAAAGCTTTACATAACCTATGAGACACAGTAGGAACTCACATTTCTCCAGTATGTAAATTAGAAATGGCTGCCAACTGAACTCGGACGGTAGTTGCTGCAGCTCCTTCATCAAAAAGTTTGCAAAGATATTCTAGGATTGCAGTAATAGGAGCCCAGCATGAAAATCTTTTCCACTTACTGGAATACAATCTTCTCGTGGATGGTTTATGGGAAGAGGTGAGAATATGACTCGCTGCAGGGGAAAAAGAGTAACACCTAGCTAAGCGTGGAATTGCAGCAGCCATGCTGTCAACTTGCAGGTTTGGATAGACGGATGGAACTCCACCGAAGAGTGGGTCAAGAAATCTGGAATTGGAACCAGAATCCAAGATTCCTCCAGAAGATGGGTCCGAAGAAAGGGGAACAAAACTTGTCGAGGCCAGTAAGGAACAATGAGGATCATAGTGCTTTTCAATGAACTGGCTTTCTGCAGTACTTTGGAAATTAGAGAAAAAGGAGGAAAGGCATAGTGTAGTCCCAGGGGCCAATCGTGAACTAGTGCATCCTTTGGTGACTTCCCCAGAGAGGTAATGAGGACAAAGTAGTTTCTGCATTTGGCATTCATGAAAGTGGCAAAAAGGTTGCAGCAAGGTTGGCCCCATTTTTAGAAGATTTTTTCCACAATCTTTGTCTTCAGGGACCACTCGTAAGGCAACAGAATAGCTCTGCTGAGTTTGTCCACTATCACGTTGGATTTCCCTGGGATGTGCATTGCTATTAGAAAATGTTGAGAAGCGATTGCCCATTGCCAAACTCGTTGTGCCTCCCGACATAGTGGTTAAGATCTTGTTCCTCCCTGCTTGTTTATGTACCACACTACTGACATGTTGTCTGTTTGAATTGCAACTGTCCCTATCGGCAGAGAGTCCTGAAATGCCTGCAGTGCACAGATCACTGTTCTCATCTCCAGAACATTGATGTGCAAGTGGCTTTCGTGTTCTTGCCATAGGCCTTGGAATGTCATCCCCAGATAATGCCCCCCCCCCGATCTGGGAAGTGTCTGTGGTCAGTACTGCAATCGGTTGAGAAAAGACAAAGGGCCGGCCCTGATACAACTGGTCTGTTTGCAGCCACCAAAGGAGATCTTTTTTGCAAGATTCCATGATGATAATCTGATGTGATAGAGGAATATCTTGCATTGATCACTGATTAAATAGCAACCACTGTAAAACCCTTATGTGCAGTGATGCTAGGGGAACTAGAAGAATAGCTGCTGCCATGGTACCCAGAACTTGCAGCACAGATCTGGCCTGAACCTTCTTCTTTGGCATCAAAATCCTGATTTGCTTATGAAGGGACAGTATTCTGTCTGGGGTAAGTTTTGTGGTCATATTTCTTGAATCCAATTCTGCGCCTAAGAAGGTAATATGCTGAGACGGCGACAAGGCAGATTTTTTAAGTCTACTGTGATGCCTAGTCTGGTGCAAAGTGACATTGTTTCATCTCTCATTCAGAGCAGTAGATGCTTGGTGGTGGCGGTGAGGAGCCAGTCGTTTAGGTATGGAAACACATGAAATCCCTGACATCTCAAGTGAGCCGTGACCACTGCCATACATTTGGTGAACACTCTGGGGGCTGTAGTGAGACCAAAGGGCAGGGCTCAAGATTAGTAATGTCTGGCTCCTAGCCAAAAGCGTAAGTGTCTCCTGGATCGCCTGTCGTTCATCTTTATATGGTAGTACGCATCCTGGAGATCTATTGAGCATATCCAATTGTCTTTCCTGATAAACGGGAATACTGACTGCAGAGATACCATCCGGAACTTTGACTTCTTCACTGCTTTGTTTAGCTTACTGAGATCTAGAATGGATCTCCAGTTCCCTGTCTTTTTTGGAACTAAAAAGAATCTTGAATAAGTTCCGGATCCCATTTGGTCTGCGGGGACCTCTTGGAATACTCTTTTTTTCTAGCAATGAGTGTATCTCTTGTGTTGCATAGTCCTTTTGACTGGGTGGAATGTCTGGTATGGACTGGTTTACCGAAGGGGAAATGGAAAATGGTAGTAATAGCCTCTGGATATAACTGGGTACACCCATTTGTCCTGGGAGATTTCTTGCCAGGTGTTTGGGTGCAGTGACAATCGACCCCCGACTGCCTCCAGAGAAGAGCAGGTGGGCCTCATTTCAGGAGCACTGGAAGGGCCTATCAGAGAATGGGTTTATATCACAACATCGAAACCCCATAATTTTGAATCACGTTACATCAAATTGAATACATCAAAATGGAAAACATCGAAACTTAAAAAATCAGCAACATGTAGAGTGTATGTTAAAAACAAATTGTTCCATGCAGGGGGCAAGACCCCCTGCACCCCCCACACCCCCTGCTACTTAAATATACCACTTCAGAGATCGCACTTTAGTGCACTACAGTGCGGAAATGGAAGATCTCCATTTCCTACACTGTAGCGCGATCTCGGAGTTGGTATATTTAATTAGTGGGGGGGTGTGGGGGGTGCAAGGGAGCTTGTCCCCCTGCCTACACCCTTAATGTGTTATGTTCCCATTGGGAACTGCCATTGATATCCTTTCGATGTTTTGGTGGTTCAATGTAACCAGTTCAATGTAATGTGATTCGAAATTATGACGATTCGATGTTCTGACATAAACCCTCAGAGAACATATCTCTGTTGCCCTGATTCTGGAGACCCCCTCTGCAGCGAGGTTGACATCTTCCATTATAATTTCCCCATCTGCCCTTGGGGGAACAGTCATCACTTGCGTCAGAAAAACCTTTTTGGGACTTGCGGAACCACATCTTCCCACCCTTTTGACATTTGGGATAAGGTCTAGACGGGGCAGAAAAATGGACTCCAATGGCAGATAAGGTTATCCCTTCCTGCTCACACCTGATCAAAGTATCTTTCACCTTTGGTCCAAAAAGGGATGAACCATCAAAGGGGGCACTGGTGAAGGAAGACTTGAAGTATTCAGCAAAGTTGCAAAGATGCATCCTGGAATGCCTCCTCAGGGAAATTCCTGTTGCTGTTTCTCTACTTGCTCCATCAGCCACATATGAAATCAGTCTCATGGAGGAGTTCACGTTGGAACTGAGGGTGGCGAGTTGTGAGGATACTTTGTCTGCCGACCCCGAAGCTACAGTACCCTGAAGGGTATCTCAAAGTTCTTTGAGGAGATCCCTTTGAATTCTCATAAAATGCATAAGGTAATTCAGCGACCATAGGGTGAAGGCCACTGAAGAAAAGGCACGCTTTCCATATCTGTCCATAGTCCTAGACTCTTTGTTAGGAGGACGAACAGATGAGGAGGTCTCTAAAAGCTCCTTCTTGGTGGCCGCCACCACCACCATTGCATCTACAGGGGACACCCTTAGTCAAAAAGTCTTTCTCTGAGGGAGCAGTAATTAATTTGTTAGGCCTCCTCAGAACAGGCTCCACTGTATCAAGTGATGTCCAGGCCGTACGGGATATGATGCCCAACAGTTGGTCTTATGGGGGAGTCACCCAGGAGGTGGAAGAGTGAGGCCCAAAAGCCAACAAGTACACCAATTCATCCTCTGAAGGGTTTGCGGGCTTCCAGCCACTCCTCTGTTTCAGGATCTCAAGAACGTCTGTAAAGGAAACATCCTCAGAGGGGGACTGTGGGGACCCTTCCAACTCATCCAAATCGGTATCAGACATGACTGACTCAGGGGAGTCTATGTGCTTCCTCTTGCACAGTCTCTTCTGAGGGACTTCTTCAAAGGAGTACTCCGGAGAAGTTTCAGAAGAGACAATGCCATCTGAGGTTCTGGGTCTCTGCGCTTGGGAGGGGCGGTGGTGATGAGATAGACACTGGCACTTGGGAGGGATGAGAAGTTGGCTCTGAGAGTGAGGCTGTCTGAGGAGACAGCACTCTCTCCATCAGTTCAAAAGCCCCTCCCCCACCCTGCTCCAAAGAGACCCTCTGCTCCAAAGAAACAGAAGGTCACCTCCGAGGTGGAGCAGGTGGTTCCTAATCTGAGGTAGCCTAGCTCAACCTAGCTGAGGCACAGAGGGGCAGAGTCAGATCAGACGACTGTCCGGATCATCTCCCCTCCCTGGACCCGACTGGCGAGCTTCGGCTCCTAGACTCCTCGACATCGGAAAGAGCCAAGGACATCAGAGCTGAAGTCGGAACCGAAGATTCCAAAAGTGATCTCGGTGCTGACGGTGCCACCGCTATCAGATCCAAGCTCTCTGGCTCTGAAGACTCTAAGGTGATCGGAGGAGGAATCAGTGAAGCAAGCATTGTATGGGATGGCTCCGATTCCTTTGAGTCCAGAGACGACAACATTTTTGCCAGGGCCAGTGTCTGAAGCAATCTCCTCACCACCCACTCCACATCTTCATCAGTTAAACTCCTAGAAGAACGGGTGGACAAAGAAGGTGATCTGCCTCTTTCAAGAATAGGAGATATCAGCTCCAATAAAGGGGACTGACTCCTCGATAGTTCTGTCGGCTCCATGGACAATTTTGGTGCCGAAGAAGTTCCAGGTCTATCAGAGTCGACAGCCCTTCGTTCCGACGGCACAATCTTTTTTGGTGGTTCCTAAACTGGAGCTGTCGTAGTTGGTCTTTTGGATGATTTAGACTGGGTTGAAGAAGGGGAGGAATATTTGGAGCTCTGAGAGTTGTCTAAAGCTTCCTAAAAAGGCACTTTCAATAAACCCCTTACCATCAGTTTATTCCTATGCTCATGGAGCACCCTGCTACTGAGCCATGACATATGGTGCAGGGGTCCTGTAAATGGATGGCACTGAGGCAATAGACGCAACTCGTGTGCCCATCTGTAAGAGACATTTTTGTGTGCATTTATAGCACTTTTTGAACTGTGACTGTCTCTGCTGCTTGGGTTCCTTTTCTCTATCCTTGTCTTTGGACATTATGCGGCTCTGAAAAAAAGGCCGTAACTATAACTATGCAAAGGCAGTTAAACAAACTAGATCAACAGCAAAAACTATAAAGGGGAAAACTATCAGAAAGAGAAAGAAGGAAGAAGAAGAAGAATCCTCTAACCTAAATGGATTCTAACTTCTACAGAGACAAATCAAGGGAAACATTGGGGAAGTGGCCCTCTAACTTAAACGGGCCGCAACAGCCCTCTAAGTTAAATGGAAACTCTCACCGGGTTGGGAAGGGGGTTTCTAACTAACTATGGTGACCTAACGCAGACAACATGAAAACTAACTGTCTAGAAAGGTAAAGGGAGTATAAAGAGAGAAAATAGGGTGAAAAAAACTATACTTAGCCAATGAGCCAGTGGGAACACTTCTCGATCACTTGAGTGGCAAACGAGATCTGGAGATGTGGACTAGAGCATCATGGGATAGGGGTTAGCCTCAAGCCAGTGGAAGATCTCGAGCTTTAGTATTCAGCTGAGTCCCAACCAGCAAGAATTACAGCGAGATAGGACAACATAACATCTACAGTTTTCCTGTATAAATGTAATGTAACACTGTACTTGATTCGATAGAAAAAAGGATTCTGATGCATCCTGGGTATCATTTACTATTAATTTATTACAGCTAAAGTGACTTTTACTTTGAGAAGTGTCTTTATGTAGTTCCCTTCATCTGGGCAAGATGATCTTAGCCAGCTTGCTGAGTTTTACTAACTGCTCTTCCCTTTCAGCTTTTCACCTCTTCATATCTACTGGTGTGGGTTTAGTTTTCTGCTTTTTTGGAGATTGCTATACACTACTGCAAAGGATTTCTTTTCTGAAATTTTCTGACTAACATCATATCACTGTCCTTTTTTCAGGACTGATTTTGATATTCATTGGTTGAATGTACATGTCTATAAAGCAAAATCTTGCAACTATACCAAAGCAAGCATATTTCTCATGCCTTATTAGTTCTGTACTTGTACAGTGATCTTGCTGTACAAGTACAGCAAGTCCATGCTGTATACATCTGCCTGTTGTCTGACAGCTTTACCAGCACTAAATGCTAATTCGTACTTTTGTGGCAACTGATTTTCCTACTGTAATTTATTGGGAAATTGATTATAATTTTCTTCAAGTTCTTTGTTGACCAAGCTTTTACAGTTATTGTGTAAGATATGTCATAAATGCTTATTCTGCTCTGGTCTGTGATGTTAATTTTCTTCACTTGATGAAACAGTTCTGTTTAATTAGGTAAATGAATTTTGAGATGAGATAGTTCGGCCTCCTCTTACAGTTAGGAAGTGGTTTTAATAATCCTTTTCATGCAGTCCTGTTGTATTGCCCTTCTGCACAGACGTATTTACATCACAGGAGATCTATTACCTACTTTCAGCAGATTTTACAATATTTCCAACTACATAGGTCAACACAAGTATTATCATTTTGTTTACCATTTGAATAATATCTGATTTTACTGTCACTAAAAATTTCATTCCCATTATCAGTAACTTGTGTATTTGTTACAGGAACAGGCATATATAACAGAGTTATAACATGACAGGGATCTCCTGTTAGCTTTCATCACATTAAACTAATACCTGTCTATCGGTAAGCATAATTTTACAATAACAAAAACAATACTGCATTTTTTTGCCCTGATACCTGCTGACCATCAGTCCCTCTCTTGGTCACCTGTTTCATTCACTCACAATCATAGGGAAAGTGTTGACCAACAGGGGTAATCACTCTGCAACTATCAGGGGTGGTTCAAGTTTTCTGCTTTTAGCCTGACACCCTCGAACATGCTCGTTTGAATCCATGGGTAGGTATGCAATAGGCCTTTGGGATGCATGCCACATTTCTGTGCAACAGGATCAATTAGTCCTGCGTCCCCCCTTGTAGACTAATACTTATTCATGATTCATGGTCTCCACTGAAGTTTCTACCATGGGCAGTATGCTACTAAACATACACCTTCCCCTCTCTCAGAAGTAAGCAGAAGTAAGGCTCATTCCCACACCAACTCATCAAGCCACTAGTTGAACTCAGGCTGTCTGGGTCACAGTCAGGGCTTTTAGCCCTCTATAACAATGCAGCTGGTGCTCTAGTGACAACTTGCTTTGTCAGACAGATAAGCAAATATACGTACCATCAGACAGACAGCAGAAGAGGTTATTTTCTTCACAATACAGTCAGGGGTAGGTAGCTTCAAATAAGGGTTACCAAACACTGGCATAAGAAAGGATTTTAATGAGATAGAGTACTGTGTTGTCTCTGCAAGCTCTCCATGGACTTTGATAGCTAGCCCCAGCTAACTGATAGGACTTGCTGTCCAGGGTCCTTGTCTGGTGCTTAGCTGTGTAATCCATGTCAATTCATAACAAACAAGGAATAATCTCTGACATATGTGTTGCTGATCTGTTGTTTTACATTAAACCAAGGAAGGATGAGAATCTTGGTCTCCATCTAATCACTGCCACTCCACAGCTACAGAAAATGTAATATTGTTAGAGGTATATTTTTGGGGCTGATGGAAACAATAAATTTCCCCTCGTTTGCTTTCTACCTGATTATTTTGGGGCATTACAAGAAGACCTCAACAAATTCTTCATCAAGACAGTGCCTAGTAACTAACCAATTGTGATTAACTGCAGGTGGCTTTATTGCCCGGGCTGACAATATATTAGCTGGGCTTCCCATGGAATTTGTCCATGAAATAGAGGACTTTGGCTTTGCTTAGGAGTTTTTTCTTTACTACCCACATCATGTGAGATGTTTTGACTTTGTTTTCTGACTTGAGGTGGTTATTCCCAAGCCATGGCAGAGACACTTTAGAGATCTGGACACCATCTTAGCCTTGGCTCTCTCCAAACAGACTACCTGATTTTGAGCTCTTTTAAATTGGAGACGACTAACATTTCCAAGAGACAACCTAATCCCTTTATTTAGCTACCTCCAATTTGACTGCAGTGCAACCCATTCATGCATACTAGTTTTTTTTTTTTTTTTACAATTAATTTACATCTACCCTGGAGAAGACTGTCTCGGTTTGTGTAAATATTATCACTGAAGTATCTTATGAACAGTTGTATGATCATGAATTTTACTTAAGCAGGCTGTATTATTTTTTTGTAGACAAGTTTGCAAACATCAAAATTTCCCTTGTTACAGATGCCACTAATGGAAATTGCAGCAACCTTGTTGTTTTGCCTCCGGATACTTACTTTTATTAGTGACTATGTGGAGCCCATGGATGTGAATTCATTCTAACATGGGTTGAACTGCAATCATACATAGTTATTTAAGGGACTGGGGTCTAGTTCTCTGGCATGTAAGTTTCTTTGTGGACTGAAGGGGTCTATGTTCATTACAAGAAGCTCTTAATTATCATAATCCTAAAATAAACCATCCTTTGATCTGAGTAGAATAAATAAAGTCAAATAGAAAAATGTGAAGGAAAAGTTCTGAATAATAAGTATCTCAAGGCTGTTCAGCAGGAAGCAGACCTATGTTCAGCATCAATACAGGAAATGGCTTCCAGTACAGTAGGAGAAAAAAACAAATCAGATGCACTCAGAAGTGTTTTAAATAAGTGGAACGTTGGTAGTCTATTCAAGAACAAATTAAAAAATGGTTGGAAAAACTGAAGGCTTAAATAATCAATCTGATGAAAGTCAGAAATAGAAATGAAGAAAAAAAATGACAGAGAAATGCATCAAATGAAGAATCCTTTCAGAAAATTGTAGATTTAGAAGATAAAGCACATAAAGAAAACCTGAGGTTTTCTGCAGTACTAGAAAAGTTGGAGAGACTGCACTGTATTAACTTATCACGGCACAAATAAGTAACTGGACTGATGTTCCATAAGAGGATTTGTTAACTGAGAGGATGCATGATCCAACTTAACCTCCAGAAAGAAGTAGAGCTCCATATTGGTTAAAATGCAGTCATAACCAGTAGGAATAGATGCTCCTGACAAACCTATGGCAAAAAGGAAATGTCTTGAACATTGATGTTTCAAATTATTTGTGGAAAATGACTAGTCGTTTTATACTAAACAAAAAAGAAGAAAGTTTATTCCAGTCATTAAGATTTGTCTTGAGGCTGCAGTGAGACTGAACTTGCTGCACCTGGCTGTGTCTAGAACATTTTTAGGTGGATCATAAATGTATATAAATGCAGATATGGCTTTGGAGATGATAAAAAGAAAAATCAACAGAACTCCAGTCAGTGAGGAGAACAGTACTCATTTTCTAGATCCTACACAAGTAAGATGGGTCCAAGAGAGACTGAGTCAGTGAAACCATTTCCCTTGTTCCAAAATAAAATGCTTGACTAACACAAAGAAGTGTAGGAGTGGTGCAGAAGAATTAGGAGACATTTGGATTTGAACTTGATGTTGGTACTGAAATAAGATGAGGAACAGGAGGAAGGCTAACAGATACTGAGCAATGGCAGAAATGGAAAATATTAGTCCCATTTTGAGTTGCTCAAACTAGTGGGAAAGATGAAAAAGATTAGTCTCATTTTTGTATTAGTCAGGAGAAAATGTGATTTTAACCAGATGCTGGTATGATGAGAGGATGAGGACTGTGCAGAAGAGAAATAATAAAATGAACTTGGCAAACATGTGGAGGAACTGTGGAGTGTCAACTTCACTATACACTTTTTTTTTAATTTGCAGGGTGCTAAAGCATATGAAGAATATATTTTATACTACTATACATTTTATCTTTGTAGCATTCCCCCCTAGTCATTCATCTCAACTTTCACCATCCCATTTTCATTTCCTTCTTTCCAAGCTACTATAATGTAATCCTCCACCACCTTATTCTCCACCAGCATACATGCTCCAAAGCCCTTCTATCACCCTCTACCACATTTAGCACGGAAAATAAGAACATGCTGACACTTGCATCCATTTCCATAATACTTTTTATTAGCAGCGATATTCAACCCAATCCTAGTCTTCAGGCACAACCATACATCAACCTCCCAAATCATAAGCTTAACTTCACTAACTCTTCAACTACTCTAACTCAACTCTCACAATGAAACCTCAGACTTTTCATCCTAAACATCCACAGCATATATAATGCATGGATCTTACAAAACACTCCTGACACCTTTAAAATTAACTGAAACTGGGATAAAACCATCCATTTCTAATGAAGAAATTACACCCTCCAGTTATAACATTTAATGTTGTGATATACCCTCTAAAAAGCTAGTGGTGTTGACATCCTTTTCTCCAATAACCTGTATATAATGCCATACCCTAAAGTAGTCACAAACTTTGGTTATGCAGAAAGTCTAGTACCTATTCTACATATTAACAAAAATGAACATACCTAACTGCCATCTACACTCTTCTAGGGCATGCATATAAGATTCCAGTAATGAACAGCACTCTATCATGTTCTGCTGATAACATAGCCTACAAAGCAATCATATTAAGATGATATGAACATCAGTTGGTCCACCTGCAATCCACAATTCCCCCAGCAATGAACACCCCTCTTCTAATGTGTGTGTCATCTCTGTACATTTACTCAACTAATTAATTCACCCACCAGATTCAACAAGCCCTCTGGTTTTCAAACAACTATGAACTGGATCCAAACTAATAATCACAAATAATATATTGCCCACATTCCTTCAATGATCACTTTTCCACCTATGTCATCTACACACACAGACACGCACACACTCTCGCTCTGTCATGAAACTAACAAAGTACAATTTTACAATAAATCAACACTCTCAGAATCTACCACGAGTTTATCCTAAAACACTTCTTACTTGATAATGCTGTGTAGCACTTCAATTAGATATATTAGCTGGACTAAAATCCCATGTTCCACCAAAAGAAAAAGAGTAAGATCCAACCCTGCCCTTGCATCAAAACAACTCATAAGACAAACAGGCTTAGGTTGGAAGACATGGAAAACCACAAAAACTCCTTCCTCCCTACAGTCCTACCACACCCTAAGAAATACTGAACTGAGGTGGGCTACCAGCCACAACTCTGAGCTAACACATCAGACAAATCATATTTTGTTTCTGTTTTCATTGTTTGCAAAGATTTTCTTGATGTTTTCACTGTTTGCAAAGTAATTGTTGCTACTTTTCACTGTTTGCGAAGGATTTGTTCTGTTTTCCTGACAAGCAGTACTTTAAATAAATGATTTGTTTGCTGTTTAAAACACTCTTTATTTCCTTCTTGCTATTTTTATGCTGTTTAAAACACTTTTAGTGTCTCACTACTGTTTTTCTGCTGTTTAAAACATTTTTAGTGTTTCTCGTCTAAATTAGTGTACCTAGTAGCTGCAGCATAGTCCAGATACAGGTTTGCTGCATCTGGGTCTGTTTGTAATGGGTGCTGTATTCTGAGCACATTTTCCATGCCATCTTTGATTGAAAGGGTTCCTTCGCTTTGGTAACATTTTTGCCATTCTCTTAACTAACATTAACATGTATATATAAACACTTTGTTATCATGATTTCAGAATCAAAATTGGTCTATATTAGGTAGGGTCTACAGGATCCTTTTCCTCGTTTGGTAATACTACCTTCATGCATGCTCCAGGTATCCTCTCTTTTCAAAATATTACTAAACAGTGCCTCAAAAATCTTCAGCAGCCCCCTTCCTCCTAACTTCCAAATTTCTATGAGAATTCTAGCCTTTCCTGAAGACTTCCTTGTTGCTTGGTTATACATCACAACTTTTATTTGTCCTTTATCTGCTGAAACTATTTATTTATGCATTTTACGCATTAGAAATTTGGTAACCATGTAAGTAGACTGGTCAGGTGACCCTTCTAGCCACAATCTGGGATCCAAAGGAGTAAAGTATCTAATACAATAAAAATAAACAGATGACAAAAGTGAAAATGTATCATCCATCACATGATAACAAAAATGCCTATCAAAATGTAATGTCCATAGAAAAGTTAGTTGCTGAACTTCCACTTTACCAAAGTTTAGAACATCTAATGTTTGCAAACCTGTTTTAACGTTATTGAATAAAAGGTCTTAATTACGTTAAACGTTTTATCGTCTCCTTTGGATTACTAAGATAGTTTGAGTTTGGTCTGAATAGACAAAATAGACTTTCATATGGTGAAAGCAGCCAACTGCCAGAGGTTGACCCTGAGCTTAATTTATTACACTTTGACAGTATAAATGAAGAACTACATACAGCTGAAAGAACAAACAATGGGAAGCCTCACCTTCTCCATTGTGACTACTGTACTTGCACCTGTTCTGAAAATAGAGGTACTCATTCTGAGATGCATGTAGATAGGACTTGGACATTGACATGTCACTATTTCTTTAATCATAATGTGTTTGTCTTCTCAGTTATTGGAAAAAAAAACAATCTGCACATATCCGATTAACCTTTAAATTAAAAAAACACATCTTTGAAAAAAAATCACTGATAAACCTTGTGCAAAAAAGTAGTTTTGTGATGTTATGCTTAGTACATTCTAAAGTTAAAGCTGCTACACAGGTAAATACTCAAGTTTCAACATTACGTTGCTCCCACATTTATTTCCCATTTTCTGAATTATAGTTCTCTCAAAACTTGCTTTCATTGCCCTTCTATGAATAAACTACTGCCATTATAAAACATCCACTGAAAACGATGTCTACCTTAGCAGAAGTACATCAGGTCAACTCATGTCAGTTTTCTCACAGACAAGCCAGACCACCCACACCAACATCCAAATGAGATATCTGTTTATTTATTTATGTTTATTTAACATTTGTTGACCGGGAATGTCCAACTAGGTTCCACAGAGCCTGTTTTCAGCGGAGGCCCGGGGAGAAATGCTCCAGATGCATGTCTTTGGAATGTTCATGGAGAATCCCTACAGTCTTCATTTTGTTTTCATTATTTGCATGCTTATTTCACAGAAGTGGAGAAAAATGCCCCCTTGACTATATTATTTTAATCTATTCTTTTTTTCCCTCAAAAAATTATTTGATTTTACAAATGTAAAACTATTTACAAATACAAAAGAAATTAATGATACACAACATCCATAACAAAGAATTCAAATACAAACAGTATTTCACTAATACGATATACAATTTCTGCCAAGCAACTAACTGATGTGTTATATTATTAGTTCTCATTTTTATGGCAGAAATTTCTTTATTACAAACTTCTTTAGCTAAATGGATAAATTCACGGTTAAATTAGATAGCTGACTTAGACTTCCAATTTGTTGCAATGACTTTCCTTGCTATTGACAAAACTGACCATAGAAGACGTATTTGGTATACTGGTATGACTTCTGGAACTGGAACATTGGATGGGATAAGAGAATCTGTAAGTATGCATTTATCATTCCGCAGTGCTTTACAAAAATATCCAACAGCAATCCAAAAGAATGTTACCATTTTACATTTAATGACCATATGTAACCAGTCAGCATCAGGAGTTGAATCTCATCTCCAGCATTTTATGTTATATTTTTTGTAGATTAAGGCTGTTTTATGTGGTGTTAAAAACCTCCTATGTAAAATCTCCATATTTAAATTCTCCAGTATGGAGAAGATGTCTGTTCTACTGATTCCAAAGTTTTTTTTTATTTTTGTTGTTTTTTTTTTTGTTTGTTTGTTTGTTTTTTATTTTTGTTGTAAATTCCTCTTTCTTAGTTTTAGATGAATAGTCCCAGAAAGCTATGTCTAAAGAGCCAAAGTCGCTTCTAATGATTTTATATGTTTTTGATATGAATGAGGTGTACATAATGGAACCATTACTAATAACAGAAATAAGTTCCAATATTTTAGGTATGGATTTATTATTTGTATCCAACTGTAATCTAATTTTATTCTGAATAATTTTTTTACAAGTTTGAATATTTAGCAAATTACAATTCTGCAAGCTGTATTTGGTTATTAAATAATCTGTTTAGTGAATCTTATTTCCAGATATAAACTGATGCCAGTACAACAAGTTACTTTTTTTAAAATTTCCATCAAAGGAAAATAAACATACACTAGTAAAAGCTACATGGAATACTGCTATTAATAAGCTTTTAGTTATCTGATTCGAGTACATAAGTCTTTTGAAACTCAATAAATAACTTATGAGAGGAAACAATGTGAGTTTCTGTTTATCATTCAACATTTAAGCTTTTAAGGCCAGCATAAAGACATTTCTTTCTATTTTAATGACAGGTTCAAATACTGACTTATTTTCTAGTAACATATTCTCATGGACTGATATGCAGCTGGATGAATATGATGGCTTAAACTACAGGAGTACAGTATTTATAACAACTGAATTCAAGTAAAGATCAAAGCTAGGAAATCCAGTACCTCCCTGTTTTATTGTTGATCCTTTATCAATTCCCAATGAGTTGTATGCCACTGTAAATAGATTCTGTTTTTTTTTTGGATACCATGGGAATTTGAGTAAGGTATCTTTTTTATCATTCCTTACAAGGGGAAGAATTAATAATTGACTGATGAAAATAATTTTTTAAGTAATATGATCATTTTAGTTAGGGATAGTCTGCCTTCAAAAGTAAAAAAATCATCTATTTAAATTTTCTACTAACTTCAATGTTGTATTAATTAGGTGCTGATAATTAATTGTGTGGGGATTTAATAGTGTAGTGTTCCGCTCGGGGGTCTGCAGCACTGGCAACATCCCACTAGGCTATCCCAGTTATTCCTACAGTCTAACCAAATTAAAAGCCCAAAACAATTAAGTGAGAAATATTGCAAGGAAACCTGTAACATATTCAAACAAAATAACCTTGCATTTTACTCTCCTGCCTTGACCAGTCAAACAGATTTGGTCTGCAATCTCGTGGTCTGGTAAATGCCTCCATAACAACTATCATGCTACTCTCACCAATCAAACTGCTATTACCCTTAGCTACCGGGACCACGGAAGCTAGGTATCATAATTCCTGAAACTTGTGCCACTTCTATCACTCAAATGCTAGTGCTCACGGAACCCATTCACAGCGGTAAGGAAATGTTGTTTATTTTTAACTGTATAATATTATACAATATCATTTGAAGGCTTTGAGGTATTGTATTTTTGTAATTAGCATTAAAGTCTTGCCAGCTTGCATTGTTATTTATCTAGGAAGCTGTTAAATGTATGCATATGTGGTAGAAGCATTAGCGATTTTCTAAACTGTTTTTAACTGTTGCCTGGGTAGCTTAGTGGATAGGACAGTAGAATATAAGAATACAGCATATTAGAAACAAGGAATACTCCTGTTTCTGTTTTCATAGAATCATCTGTACAGGTAGTAGACTGCACTGTATAATAAATGAATGCTTCAGAGTCAAACACCCACTCACAAGTGTGCACACAGAATTGTGGCCTAATTATTAGTGTTACTAGGGAGGAAGCAGGCAACATACCAGCCCTGTTAAAATGCTGAGGTCTGACTCAGTAAGTGTGCACAGAGAAGCATGGCCTAATTATCAATATGCTTGGAAGAAAACATGAGACATTTCTGAAATGTTAAATGCTTTGGTCTGGCATTGTAATACTAAAGAAATATCTAAATTGTTTTACCTCACTACTAGCGAATAAGATTTGTACTATTAAGTATGTCTGCGATTGGCATTGAAATATTAAGGAAGTGTCTACATTGTTTTTATCTCACTACCAGCAAATAAGATTTCTACTATTAAGTATGTCTGTGGTCTGGCATTGAAATATTAAGAAAGTGTCTACATTGTTTTACGTCACTAGCAGCGAATAAGCTTTGTACTATTAAGTAGCATTTTCTTTCTAACCTGCTATCTGTTAACTTAACTTCTTGTTTGCTGTTGTATAACATTTAAACCAGGAGGTATATGTTGTTCAATTGATTGAAGAGTGTGTCTAACAGTTTGCACTGCATCAAGTAACTCATAGAAATAAGCTAAAATGCTCATCACACTGTCCTAATCTCCATCAATATTTTCCTTCTCTTCCTAGGAACTTTGAAACTGTTTCACCCTACCCAGCCCACCCCATATGAAAGGCTTGCAACATTAGGAGCTGCTGCTGCTTGTGATTTAACAGAAAACACCAGCAGTTTAACTCTGTTTTTGTTAAAAACAGTAAAAGGAGACAAGGTTAATAATATTTTCAGTGTTAACCTATTACTGTGTGGGGAATCAATAGTGTAGTGTTCGGCTCTTGGGTCCGCAGCACTGGCAACATCCCACTAGGCTACCCCAGTTATTCCTACAGTCTAACCAAATTAAAAACCCAAAACCATTAAGTGAGAAATATTGCAAGGAAACCTGTAATATACTCAAACAAAATTACCTTGCATTTTACTCTCCTGCCTTGACCAGTCAAACAGATTGTCTCTGCAATCTCGCAGTCTGGTAAAGCCCTGCTCTGATCGCCTTTGGATTACTCTGCTCCCCTACCCTGCCCCCATTTCCCACCCGCCCCCACTACTCCTACTTTTATTTCTAACCCCTAGTCACCTGACCACACCCTGCTCCAATCAACTACCTCATATCATTTTCTCTAGCCACACCCTCTATCTTAACTCTCTCCCTTAGCACATACATAGTAACTGCTGGTCATGCCCTCACACTTGCCTCCATACTTAAACCACAATAAAACTAATATCCAACTACCACTCCCACAAAAAATCCAATTTATCTTAGGGCTTTTATTCCTCACCCTCACACTCCTATTCAACATCACATCCATTCATACTAACACATCACTAGAAAACACGATGTTCCATACAACACATACATCCACAAAAATAAACTCGCACATAAATTTCACTATCAGCGCTACATTATTTAACGACAGCTCAGTACTACACATATATACATTTCACACAACATCTTACATTAGAAAAATATCAGTTACATCCAACATAGAAATAGTTAACACAATTAAACAAATATTATCACAAAGAGACTTCTTATATCAGGAGACATAAATCCAAACCCAGGACCACTTAATACCTCACTGCCAACCAAACAAAACTCAGACTTACTCATTCTTAACATCAACACCAGGAGTATATATAACAAGCTTCCTGACCAGCATGCATTTATAACCCACTACTCTCCAGACATAGTAACAATTACTGAGACTTGGCTAAAACTTAGCATCCAAAATGAAGAAATCCTCCCACCACAGTATAATATCTTAAGACAGGATAGAGCAGGTAGGAAGGGAGGAGGGGTTGCCATTCTCTTTAAAAATACACTCAACTTCAAACCTCTACAAACCCCTCTACCTAAATTTCAAAATGCTGAAACCTTAGGCTCAGCTCTATACATAAACAACACCAAAAAATCAATATTATCTGCTGTTACATTCCCCCAGGTAATAATTCTCCCACCACTGAAGAAATCTTACAATGGACTTCAGATAATCTCCCACAGGAAACCATCCTACTAGGTGACCTAAATATTGACTGGTTAACCTGTAACTCCAATAAACCCACTAACCATATTAATCTCTTTGGCTTTTCCCAACTCATTCAAGAACCCACTTGAGTAAATAAAACAAAAAACATAAATCTATCTTAGATTGGACACTAGTCAATTGCCCCAAGCAAAGCTACCAGACAGGATGCCTACCAGATGGCCTAAGTGACCATCTCCCCAACTTCTTCCTACATCAACGCACCAACCTTCCCAAACCCATAGTTTTTGGATAAGTCAGAGATGACCGCAAACTAAATATACAGGATCTTAACAATATTCAAAGGCAATGTAAATGGGAACCACTATTTACTCTAGGTTTACACCAAGCCTTTGACTACTTTAACTGTACTCTCACTAATGTCCTTAATATAGTCGCACCCACCAGGAAAATTAGAGTCAAGGCAAACTATGCACCATGGCTAAGTAGTGACACAAAAACCCTACTAAGAGCTAGAAATAAGGCTTGGAAAATCTGGAAGAAGGATAACACTACCTTATCCAAACAAAATTACCAGCAGCTAAGAAATCAAGCCAAGAGACAAACTAAACTCGATAAAGAGAATTATTTCTTTAGGGCCCAAAACAAACATTCAAAAGATCCTCAAAGGTTCTGGCGTGCCATCAACTCCCTACTAAAACCAGGCAAAACTACCACTCCCCGCACCCAGCTCTACCAATAATACTTAAGACATAGCCTCCCAATTTAACCACTACTTCACAGAATCTATCCTATCCTTATCCTCCCAACTATCCAAAAATAACCATACATATATCCCAGTCAAAAACCCTGATATCTCCTCCTTTACTCTCTCACCTGTCCCTACCTCTACAATTAAAAAACTCCTCCAAAAACTTAAACTCACCACCCTTGCTGCTGACAATATACCTGCCAACTTCCTAAAAATAGCTGCTGAATCCTTATCTTACCCTGTTTCCATCCTTATCAACGCTCCATACGAGAAGCCTATATCCCTCAACTATGGAAAATATCATATATTATTCCTCTTCAAAAAGGTGGGAACGCTTACAACTTTTCTAACTACCGTCCCACAGCCATCCTATCCCCCTTATCCAAAGTACTTGAGAAATGTATTCACTCCCAAGTTAAGAAATTCTGGAACACACACAATCTCCTCTCCTCCACACAACACAGCTTCCGGCAACACCATAGCACAGCAACAGCTCTTCTCTCTTTTACTAATCTGATTAACCACCCAGAAACAACAACAACGTTGTATCTGCATTATTCTTAGACCTATCCAAGGCATTTGACATGGTGTCACATACCTTGCTACTAAACTCCATGGCTTCCCTATCCTTTGCCCAATCAACGATTGCCTGGTTTAGAAGCTGTCAGATAGACAACAATCTGTCCAATGGCAAGACGTATCATCTCCCTTGCTTCCAACCACTATAGGCATACCACAAGGCTCAATATTAGGCCCACTTCTCTTCTCTACATTTACTAACAATCTTCATACTTCCACCCAGCATACAAAACTTATACAGTACGCAGATGAATCGACTCTTATCTGCTCTGCACCATCAGTCACCACTCTACAACAACTCAGTCAGGAATCCTTTATATCTGTGGAAAGTTGGATTACTCAGATCCAACTTATCCTAAACCCCAACAAAACTAAACTGCTACTATTCACCCCCAACAAAACTATATCCACCCCTCTACCCTTTTCAATCACTTCCAAAAATGGTACTAGCATCTCTCCCTCTGACCACACCAAACTCCTTGACGTAGAAATTGACAAAAACATACTCTATGATGTCCATATTTCACAAACTATCAAAAAGGTCCATAAAAAAAATGGGAACACTATATAGACACAAGAAATTCCTCTCTGATCAAGCATGGATTACCCTAGGCCAAACTCATCTACTGTACACTCTAATGTATGCCGCACCGATCCTTACCCAGATCAGAAAACTGGATCTTGACAGACTTGAGTCATGTTATAATAAAATTCCCAAGTTTGCCGTTATAATAAAATTCCCAAGTTTGCCAACAACTCCGCCTTCAGAACCCATCATTGTCAGGCTGTAAGGGAATGTCAATGGGTAGAACCTCCCCAACTTCTCAATTATCACCAACTAATCATTGCCCATAATATTATGAAATATCCTGATAGAACCCTAGCACTAAGCCACCTTTTTACTCATTACATATCAAACCATCCTCTCCTCTCTTCTGACAAATCACTCCTCTGTATCTCTAGGGCAAACAACTCTACAGAGAAAACACTGTTCTCTCATAACATAGCTAGAAGCTGAATAACCTCCTCCCTACTCTGACTTCTGTCTCTTCCACTACACAGTTCAAAAACCCACTTAAAGCAACCTGATGAACTCCTGGCTATGTCCATGCATTACCTAACCCTCTTTTCATCCGCTCCACACTTCTGCCTATTCCTATTATCTTCTTCTTCTTTTGGCTGCTCCCGTTAGGGGTCACCACAGCAGATCAACTGTTTCCATTTCTTCCTGTCCTCTGCATCTTGCTCTGTCACACCAACCACCTGCATGTCCTCTCTCACCACATCCATAAACCTTATCTTAGGCCTCCCTCTTTTCCTGTTACCTGGCAGCTTCATCTTTAGCATCTTTTTCCCAATATACTCTGCATCCCTCCTCAGCACATGTCTAATCCAACGTAATCTTGCCTCTCTGGCTTTGTCTCCAAATCTTCCAACCTGGGCTGACCCTCTAATATACTTATTCCTAATCCTGTCCATCCTTGTCACACCCAGTGCAAATCTTAACATCTTCAACTCTGCCACGTCAAGCTCTGACTCCTGCCTTTTTGTCAATGCCACTGTCTCCAGCTCATATAACATAGCTGGTCTCACTACCCTCTTGTAGACATTCCCTTTCACTCTTACTGGTACTAGTCTGTCACAAATCACTCCTGACACTCTTCTCCACCCATTCCATCCTGCCTGTACTCTCTGCCTATTCCTATTATACCTACTGTTAATTTGCTACAGTTTTAGGAAGCTATATATTTCTCTGTGTTTAACCATGTTATTTGTTTCTGTGTTAATATTCATTTACTGTTGTATATATGCTTTATTAGTATCATGTGTTTAACTATGTTTACTTACTGTGGTGCTTTTCTCCCCAGGCCTCCACTGTAAATGGACCTGTGTCCAGTCGGACTATCCCGGTAAACAAATGTAAAATAAAATAAAATAAAAATAAAATAAAAAATGATATTGATTGTTTGAAAGTGGCTTTGATGACAACTTCTAAGTAATTAAAATGTGTATTTTCCCAATTAAAATTATTACATGAGTTTAGCTTTGCTGATACTTGTTTATTTATCAGAAGTGTTTTGGTTTTATTATGATTGAATTTTAAACCCGACACTTTCTCAAATAAATACAGAGCATTAACTAAGTGTTCCAATGATGTCTCAATATCACCACACATTATTACTAAATCATCAGCAAATAATTGAATTTTGGGAGAGAGTTTGTCACTTAAATTATAGTCTTTTATGTTTTTTTTATTTCTTTTATAGTTAGCAAATGGTTCTATGGCTAAAGCAAAGAATAAGGGAGACAAGGGGCAACTTGTTTTGTACCTTTTAACACCTTAATTGGACTAGAAATAAAGGAACGACTCTTTACAAAAGATACAGAATTTTCATAGAGCTTTTTGATTAATACCATGAATTCTGGAGAAAAATTATAAACATGTAGTACTTTGAATAAACAGGAACAATTTACACAATCAAATGCTTTAGCCATATCAAGACATATTAATAATTCATTCTTCTTTTTATTAGCAATGTCTATTAAGGAAAAAGTCTTATAATATTATCATGCACTTTCCTGTTAATAATGAATCGTGTTTGACCTTCATGTATTAGCTCAGAAATTACGGTATTCAGTATTTTTGCCAGAATACACATAATTATCTTGTAGTCTATATTCAAGAGAGATAGTGGTCTATAAGATGAACATAATGTGGAATCTGTGTCAGGTTTTTAAGATGAGAGAAAGTAGGGAATATTTCCATGAAGGTGGTATATTGGATGTTGTTTTAACTTCATGGAAAGGGGAAAGAAGAATTTTTAGTGTAATATCAGGAAGAACTCTGTACCCATGAACTACCACATAGGCAGTAGTCTACTTAACACAGAAAGTGTGATAAGAGACCTTGGGACACAGGTGGACAGTAGTCTCTCCTTTGATAATCACATCGCCACAGTAGTCAGGAAATCCTTCTACGTGGCACACCACATCACAAAAGGTTTCTCATCCAGGCAAAAAGAGATCATTGTTCCCCTCTACTCGTCACTCATTAGATCCATTATAGAGTACAATGCCCCTTTTGGTATGTACCTCACAACACATCTACAACAACTGGAAAGGCCACAGAAATACTTCACAAAGAGGATTACCGGCTTAAAACAGATGCCCTAGGTAGACCGTCTAAAAAAACTGCAGCTTTACTCCGTCGTATATCGCCTACTCACAGGCGATCTCTGCGTAACACACACAAAGCTATGTCAAACCCAGAGCTTTTAGACATGCTCCACTTAAAGAAATCCCAATCCCTATGAGCTACACGCTCTAGGGACCTAATTCTTGTCACCACAATAAAGAGAATATGCTGGAGGGACAGATTCCTGTCCCAGAGACTTCCCATACTCTGGAACAAACTACCTATCTATATCAAACAAAGCTCCTCATTAGCACTCTTCAAGAAAAATCTTGATGATTGGATGGGAGATAGGAAATTCACCCCAGGGATCACTTTTGTGGCTCTGCTTGACAGTGGCACAGGAAAATAATTTTCTTGGGTGGCGAAAGCCAGGGTACCTTTGGCTAGGCTTATATAGGCCCTAGGGCCAATAGCCTAGTACCTACCTATGAAGATGTTTATATAACTCCGAGATTATTCCATCTAGTCCTGGTGCTTTGTTGGTCTTTAGATTTTTAATTTGGCCTTTTAGTTCTTTAAAGGTGAAAAATTTGTCTATTTTACTAATTTGTCTTTTGATAATTTTTTGAATGCTTTCTTTTAGAAAGCTCTCAATAATCACGGTGTTACTTATATTCAACTTAGAACTATTAATACTATCATAGTGTTTTTTGAAAAAATTTAGTATGCTATTTAAATCTGAAGCTTTGATTGTTTTATTATTATCTATTTGTTTGATGTGATTTTTTTTTCGTTTAAATACTTCAATCTGATTGCTATTTTGTGTAAACTTTTAGGGTTATAGGAGTATGAATATAGTCTGAATTTTTCTAGATTAACAGAGATTTTATGTTTATTGAATGTTTATCACATTCAAATTTATGAAGGTGTTAGTATTATATTAATGAATTTTATTTAATTATATAATTATTCATCAGTTTATATGATAAAAATGAGATTGTTGTTTTGTGCTTTTAAATTTTAATGAATGCTTGACTGGTTAGGTAATTAGATAATTAGTTTTTTTTGGCAGGCTTTTAGAAAGTATTTAAAGTGTAGTATTGAGTATGTACGTTGTTCTGAAGAAATCTACGTTGAGCAGATGAAAGCGCTTAACCTATTGCTTATGTACTTCGCTCAATAAAGGATTTGGATACTGTGGATCGTGGTGTTTCATTCAGGGGAGCTGCTTTTTCGATCGTTGGTTGTTTTATTGCTGGATTCCCTGGATACATTCTTGTGAGCTAGTTGTTTTACCATGGATTCCATCGGGGATATCTCTCCCAATTTTTCGCCAGTAAGAAGGGATGAAGTTGACAAAATACACTCTGAACTTGTAATTCTGAAAGGGGAAATCACCCGATTATTGGAACTTATGACGCCGCCTACAACTAAATGTAATACAGCATCAGATAACGTTGTGCCAGAGGGGATTACATCACTGCGCTCTGATACCGGAAGTAGAAGCTCCGAAGACATACCTAATGGACAGAGAGCTCCA
The DNA here is from genome assembly GCF_019279795.1 of Protopterus annectens. NCBI lineage: Eukaryota > Metazoa > Chordata > Ceratodontiformes > Protopteridae > Protopterus > Protopterus annectens. The sequence continues at coordinate 1,394,487,683 of NC_056729.1, forward strand.
GAGAGTAAGCCTACGCAGATAAACGCCGCCTCTTATGGGAACTTCACCTCCAGCCAAAATATGGGACAGTTCAACTTGTCTACTAAGTCTGGCGATGTTTCGGAGGACGTTTATCTTTTTTCTGGAGCTAAACCTAAGCGCATACAACCCTCTAGGACATATTCCATGGCAGTTGGTTCAAAATTAGTGGTACAAAAAGATACGAGACAACAAGGTAGACGTCAGTTATCGGATACAGACAATGGCATGTCTAATTATAATGTTTTCAACTTGGACAATTTTTTAAAAATGCCTTATGAATTCCATACTGACGACTACAATAAGGAACATTTCCAAGTTAATAATACTAACAGCACATTAAAGGACATGGTTTATAACTTTGGAAAAAAACTTAATAGCATTAAAGCCATACAGATGGACAATATGTATCTTACAAAATGCATAGATTGTGGTATCATACCCATGGGGTTACGTTTTTTCAAACAACCCATGGTTGTGGAACTTAATGAGGCTAATATACGTATATGTAACAAAATGTTTGATGGTTTTGGCATACAGTTTATGGAATTTATTATATCTTGTAACGACAGCAAGTTAAGTTTGTTATTGAAGGAGGTGGAAGAACTTAATACGTCTATAACAAGTGACTTGTTGTATCAACAGTGGGAAAAGTTACATGTTAAACAGTTCTACTATGCTGAAACCAATTGTAAAAAGATGTTCGATAGAAAATGTAAAAAGTTTTTTAGAGATACCAAACAATATCAGAATGCAACTGCATACAAATGGAACAAAAAGGGATATGTAAGAACTGAATACAGTAACAATGCTAGGGGTGGGGAGGCAGACAATCATGAACAACATAGAGTGGATTTTTATAATACTGATTTTTTAGAGCAGGAACAGTATGGGAGGGGGAATCGCCCACGGGAAACTCGGTACCAGGGACAGAGGGAATGGAACAATTGGAAGCTGTACAGAAAACAATAACCAATACTGGAATTATGGTCACTGATGGGGTCGTGTATAGTGTAGGGGATTTCAAAATTTACAACTATACAGAACATCCAGTAGATATTGAAATGTTTTCTATTTTTTCTAAAGGTATGAAATATATACCCAGGAGAAAGTTTGACATAGTGGATACTCTGGTTGAGTTTAAAAAATATATGAGGAAGCTCAATCTGGGTATATTTTTTCGAGAGTCTAACCCTGGAACCACGAATATGAGTGGTCTGAGGAGGAAAAGTACGTTTACCCCCCCCCCCCCATGTACAATACTCTTATCAATTTTGAAAAAGTAGTCAGTAAGAAAATTTATGAATTATATAAACATGTACAGAAAGATAGATGTAGAAGTAATTGGAGTTCTACTGACGAGGCTATCTTAACTACACTTTGTGATATTTATAATATCAGAATCATGACACCTGACAAATGGGGAGGTGTAGTCTTGTTTGATATGGACACTTATATACAAAGAATATTTGATATTTTGAATACATCAGATGAATACGAGGTTTCCTCGCTAAATCAGATTAATAAGCCCATAGAAGGATTGACTTATATCTGGAAGAATTTTTATTGGATAAACGTATTACTCAGGATTTATACAACTTTTTAAAGGTTGAATACCCCACTTTAGCAACTATCACAGGGATACCCAAAGTACACAAAAACATTCATGACCCCCCATTTAGACCTATTATTTCTGGAAGTCGTAGCAAAACCTTCCCTTTTGGCAAGGTAGTTGATCAATGGTTAAAACATATTTATCCGAAGATATCACATTTAATCAAAGATTCTTGGGAATTTCTTGGGAAGTTCAAACATGAATTATGGAATATGGATTTACTTTTTGTTACAACTGATATAAAAGATTTATTTTCATGTATACCTAGGACGGAAGGTATGAATAGGTTTATTAACAGTCTGAACAAGCATAGTGGACTAGATTGGGATAAGATAGACCTCCTATCTGAATTTATGAACCTGGTTCTTGACGACAACTATATTTTTTTTGAAGGAGAGTACTACAAACAAATATCAGGGGTCGCTATGGGGGCAGCATGTGCCCCCATTTATGCAAATATGGTTCTCTTAGATTGGGAGGAGGAATACATCCTATATACACCATGGATGGAGCAAATGGCTTGTTATGTCAGGTATTTGGATGATTTATTTATTTTATGGACAGGAAAGGAGAAGAATCTGATACGATTTATAGAATATATTAATGGAACTACTTCCTATTTACAATTTACACATAATACTAGTAAGATAGGTATCAATTACTTAGATACATACATTTTTAGTGATGGAACTACTTTCCAGTCTAAGATATACAGGAAAGATACTTTCTGTAATGCCTATCTGGAATATTCAAGTAATCATCCATATAAGCAGAAAAAAAGTATACTGAAAGGGCAATGTATTAGGGCAGCTAGAATGACTTCCAGAAAGGATGACATGATTGAAGAAATGAAATTTATTGGCCAATTGTTTAGTCAAAGGGGCTATCCATCATCAATGGTTAAGGATGTCACTGAATATGTGACTAATGAATGGAGAAATAAATATCCACCCTTATTGGGGAGGGAATTTACACCACACAATCAGGTTAACAAAAAACAAATAGGAGATAATTATCATAAGGCCTATATACTACAGTATGGACAACATGTGGGAGAAATCAGGAATATTCTGGAGACCAACTGGAATATACTAACTTGTGACGAAGGGATTAGTGATAAAATAGGAGATAAACCTACCTTCGTCTACAAAACAGGGATGAATTTAAAGAGAATGATCGAGGTTAAAACTAATAATCGTTATAATGATGGGAATAAAAGTGTGACAGGGACCAAGCCATGTGGACACTGTAATCAATGCTCATTTATTTTACAGACTGACAGTTTGCATCTGGACAACATCAAAAGTAAAATATTTTTCAAAAAAGGAAACTGTCAGACCCAACATACAGTATATCTGGGAAAATGTATGTCTTGTCCTAGTTTTTATGTTGGGAAAACTGACAGACGGTTACGCAATAGAATATATGACCATACATACTGCATTAAGAAGAAGGACAAGAATAATGCATTATATAGGCACCTGGTAGAGAGTGAGGGCTGTAACTCATTCAAATTTGCCATTCTAGAAGTGGTTAGGAACAACCCTAGGGGGTGTGATATTAAATCTATCCTAGGGGAGAAAGAGATTCAATGGCAGATTAGACTGAATGCAGCCAGTCCACCAGGCATCAATGAGTATATTCCCACCAAACCTTTATTAAGAAATTAAACTATGGTATATGAATGAATTTATGTTGTTCGTTAATCCTTTATGTATACATTTTATCAATTTAATATATAGGAATATATTATATTTATTAGTAAGGATTTTTATCACATTCAAATTTATGAAGGTTTTAGTATTATATTAATGAATTTTATTTAATTATATAATTATTCATCAGTTTATATGATAAAAATGAGATTGTTGTTTTGTGCTTTTAAATTTTAATGAATGCCTGATTGGTTAGGTAATTAGATAATTAGTTTTTTTGGCGGGCTTTTAGAAAGTATTTAAAGTGTAGTATTGAGTATGTAAGCTGTTCTGAAGAAATCTACGTTGAGTAGATGAAAGCACTTAACCTACTGCTTATGTACTTCGCTCAATAAAGGATTTGGATACTGTGGATCGTGGTGTTTCATTCAGGGGAGCTGCTTTTTCGATTGTTGGTTGTTTTATTGCTGTATTCCCTGGATACATTCTTGTGAGAGATTTTATGTTGGAGGATATCCTGGTAGTTTTTATTTAATTTTTTAATGTTAGAAAGTGCAGTTTTATCACTAGGTTTGGGATTTAGTTTTAGCTCATTAGTTTCTTTTTGTATATGCCTGAGGAGTGGAGAAAAAGTGTTTTGGTACTGATTTTTTAAGAATAAGGGTGATGTGCAGAGTTGTAGTAACTACAGAGGGATAAAACTGATCAGTCACAGCATGAAATTATGGGAAAGAGTAATGGAGATTAGGTTAAGAATGGAGGTGATGATTAGTGGTCAGCAGTATGGTTTCATGCCAGGAAAGAGCACTACAGATGCGATGTTTGCTCTGAGAGTGTTGATGGAGAAGTACAGAGAAGGTCAGAAGGAGTTGCATTGTGTCTTTGTGGACTTAGAGAAAGCATATGACAGGGTGTCTAGAGAGGAGTCGTGGTATTGTATGAGGATGTCGGGAGTGTCAGAGAAGTATGTAAGAGTGGTACAGGATATGTACAAGGGTAGTGTGACAGTGGTGAGATCTGCAGTGGGAGTGACAGATGCGTTTAAGGTGGAGGTGGGATTACATCAAGGATCAGCTCTGAGCCCTTTCTTATTTGCACTGGTGATGGACAGGTTGACAGACGAGATCAGACAGGAGTCCCCGTGGACTATGATGTTTGCAGATGACACTGTGATATGTAGTGAGAGTAAGGAACAGGTTGAGGAGACCCTGGAGAGGTGGAGATATGCTCTAGAGTGGAGAGGAATGAAGGTCAGCTGGACTAAGACAGAATATATGTGTGTGAATGAAAGGGAGGATGCAGGAATGGTGAGGATGCAGGGAGTAGAGTTGGCGAAGGTGGATGAGTTTAAATACTTGGGATCAACAGTTCAGATTAATGGCGAGTGTGGAAGAGAGGTGAAGAAGAGAGTACAGGCAGGGTGGAGTGGCTGGAGAAGAGTGTCAGGAGTAATTTGTGACAGACGAGTACCAGTAAGAGTGAAAGGGAAGGTCTACAAAAGGGTAGTGAGACCAGCTATATTATATGGGTTGGAGACAGCAGCATTGACAAAAAGGCAGGAGTCAGAGCTGGATGTGGCAGAGTTAAAGATGATAAGATTTGCACTGGGTGTGACGAGGGTAGACAGGATTATGAATAAGTATATTAGAGGGTCAGCCCAGGTTGGACAGTTTGGAGACAAAGCCAGAGAGGTGAGATTGCATTGGTTTGGACATGTGCTGAGGAGGGATGCTGGGTATATTGGGAAAAGGATGCTAAGGATGAAGCTGCCAGGTAAGAGGAAAAGAGGAAGGCCTAAGATAAGGTTTATAGATGTGGTGAGAGAGGACATGCAGGTGGTTGGTGTGACAGAGCAAGATGCAGAGGACAGGAAGAAATGGAAACAGATGATCCACTGTGGCGACCCCTAACCGGGAAAAGCTGAAAGAAGAAGAATTTATTTTCGTATATCTATTAACTTCTTGTCCTATTCCTTTCTCTTGGATAAATACCAGTTTTTAACTTTACCATAAAGAACAACTTTTAATGTATCCCGTAAAATCATATCTGAGATCTCACTGTTATTTAGTTCCATGAATTGGTTAATTTCCTTTAAAATCCATTTTCGATAGCCTTTTAATTTAATTATTACAAAGGCATGCATCTGGAGCATTTCTCCCTGGGCCTCTGCTGAAAATTGGCTTTGTTTTAAGTCGGACTTTCCCGGTAAACAAATGTTAAATAAACAAATTATGTATGCCAGGATTCTTTGGCAAAAGTTCAGATTGCCGGGGCTAAATGCTACATTAAAAGTAATGGTATTTTGAGCTGATAAGGGGCATGAAAAAATCAATACTTCATCTATTTTAGAGAAAAAACTGGTTACCAAAACTTTATCTATATTTTTCTATGTACCAAATCTACAGCTGTAGTGGGTGAACTTTAATGAAGAAGTTGATTTTATTTCAAATAAGCCCTTCAAGTTTCTTGTATTTATTTAATTATTTAAATGTTTAGCTGCTGAAGAAATTTTAAAAGATTTAGTGTTTGTGGTATCATTATGAGATAGCATACAATTAAAATCACTGGCTAGCAATACCCCCCCCCCCCCCCCGAGTGTAGTCATGATATCTAAATATTTCTTTACAGTCTTTATGCCAATGCCATGTATTCAATATGTATTTATAAGTATACAAAAGCTTTTTCCCAGATTTATTACTACCATCCCAAGCATACCATCTTTATCTGAATATGAAATTACAATCTCAGGTATACCTAAAGTTTTTTTTCCACAGAATAAGGATACCTCTTCTTTTATACTTAAACAATGAGCTAAGCAATACTAAACAGTCTTTTAACAACAATCTGTTTAAATCATCTGACAATAAGTGGGTTTCTTGAAGAAATATATCAGCCTTATGTAAGATAAATACTTATTTATGCTACTTCTCCTCATGAGGTTATTTAATTCATTAATATTTAAGGAGAGACACTTGTATGTGTCTTTTGGCTTTTCCCGGTTAGGGGTCGCCACAGCGGAACTCCGGTCCGCTAATGATTGGCAGTTGATTTTTACATACCGGCTTGCCAGGCCTGACGCACAACCTTCAACAAAGGTACGCCCATTCACGCATGTCTCCACGCAGAAGACACTCTAGCTGAGAATCGAACCGGACAGTGTCTTACTGTGAGGTGACAACACTACTGCAGCACCACCACCGCAGGTAAGGAGAGACACTTGTATACTGGCATTAATTAAATGAGGTTTTTTTTTAATGTTGTTCTATACAGATTCTAATGAAAATCATAATGGCATTTATTATGGACAAGAGAATACTATTTAACTTAGAAATAATAAAAACAAACAGTTCAAAAACCTTCAGCATGGAATATATTATTCCTGATTTGCTATGGTTTCCATACAAGCCACCAACTAACAAACCCATGACATCTACTGGCTAATTTCTGCAACTGCTATCAGAAAAAAACTTGAAATGTGTTAGACAAATTAAACATGAAAAAAGGAAGATACTTACTAATACTTCAACACAGAATATAAACTGTAACAACTAATAATCTATAATATTGTGCTAATCTCTATTATTATTATTATTGATTTCTAGTATAAAAGCTAAATATCAGATAATATAACATAGTTTACGTGAACAGCATGCTGTTCAACTTTAAGAGGTGTTGAAGTGTAACACTGAAAACGTTCCCTCTTACTGTTAAAAGTAGACATGGAGCTGCAACATTTTAAAAATTAAATATGTGTATTACATAATTACTTTTATAAAAAATGCTTACTTACAAATAAAATGAAGGTTGTAAAAAAAAACATTAAAAGTCCGTTTTTTAATATGTTTTTCTTCTTTGTTAAACATGCAGTTTAGAGTTCAAAGGTCGCATTTTATTTCCTGAATCCACTCATGAATGTTTCTTCACGAAGATGGAGGCATTCAGAACACCCAGAAGCTCGAGCTGACTTCAAAAAGCTTAAAAAAAAACCTTCAAAAATTAGTCGGCAGGAACTTAAGCTGTAAAAAGAAAGCTTTTAAACTCACGGATACGTTATACAAGCCGCAAATGAACCAGAAAGCCATTTTCAGCACTTTTCTAGTCATACTTGTGTACTAGGCTAATGGCCCTGGAGCCTTAACAAACCTAGCCTATAGAAGTGCCCTGGCAATGTGCCGCCCGACATTAGTTCCCAGTGCCTCTATCAAGTACAGCCACTGGAGTGATCCCCAGGGTGAACTTTCTATTTCCCATCCACTCATCAAGATTTCTCTTGAAGAGGGCCAGTGAGGTGCTCTACTTGACATGTATGGGAAGTCTATTCCAGAGCATGGGCAGTCTCTGGGTTATGAACCTTTCCCTCCAGCATGTTCTGTTGATTGTGGTAATGAGGATGAAGTCTCTGGAGCGTGTGGTGCAGAGGGATTTCTTTACATGTAGCATTTCTAACGGAGCTGGGTCATACATGGCTTTGTAAGTCAAGCAGAGATCGTCTCTTAGTAGACGATATGAGACAGAATAGCTGGAGTTTTTTGAGTCTGTCCATGTAGGACATGTGTTTCACGCCTAGGATCCTCTTCGTGAGGTACATTTGTGGCCTCTCCAGCTATTGCAGGTGTCTAGTGAGGTACATGCCAAATGGGGCATTATACTCTAAGATTGGTCTAATGAGGGAAAAGTAGAGAGACATGATGACCTCTTTCTTCCTGGATGCAAAACCCTTGGTAATGAGATGTGCCACATAGAAGGACTTTCTGACCACAGTGGCAATGTGGTGGTCGAAGGAGAGGTTGCTGTCAACCTGTGTCCCCAGATCTCTTATAATGCCTTCAGTGTTCAGTGGGCTCCTATCGATGTGATAATTAGTGGGAACGGAGTTTTTCCCAAAGGGGATGATGACGCATTTTTTGGCATTAAGCTTAAGGCCATGGTTTCAACACCAGTCATTGGTCTCAGGTAGGCCTTTCTATAGGATGTCTGAATCACTTGGGGAGTTAATAATGGCTCCCAGCTTGCAGTCATCTGTGAACTTGGTCAGCCAGAGTCCCTCCGTGTTGGCCTGGACTTCTGAGAAGTAGATCCAAATCACGAGAGGACCCAGGACCGATCTCTGTGGGACACCACTTGTGACTGGTCAGCAGTATGACTTAAAGTCCGCTACTTTCACACTGTGGGTTCTATCTGTAAGCCAATTTGCAACCCATCTTACGATATAGGGGTTGCTGCTTAGTTTGGTACGTTTATCAATAATTCCTGAGTGAGGAATGGTATCACAGGCCTTAGCCAGATCGAGGCAGGCTGTATGAACTGCCTTACCTTCATCCACAGCGCTGGTGACTGACTCAAAGAAGTCAACCAGGTTGAGCAGGTATGATCTACCTTTCACAAAACCAAATTGCATGGGATCTAGAGTTTGAAGATTCCTTGTATCCTTGTTAATTAGGTCCATGATGATGCACTCCATAGCCTTATATATCAGAGTCATCAAGCTAATGGGGCAATAATTTCCAGGAGAGGGATGACTAGCAGTGCGCCATTCGGTATGGACAAAGCCTAAGATGAGGCTGTGAGTGAACAGGGCACACAGATGTGATGCCAGTTCACTTTGTAATTCATGTAGAACACAGTTAGGGATACTATCAGGTCCCATGGAAGCTGTATTCTTGGACTTGGACAATGCAGCTTTAACCTGTGCTGCAGTAATGCTGGGTGCCTGGCATTTTTCTGATATTGAGATTGATCCTCTGGGGGGAGAGAGGGGTAAAGTTGCCACTGAATCTGTTGGCCAGTATGTTGGCAATATCTGTTGGCTCAGTCAGTATAGGAGGTATCATTGTGCAGTAACTCACAGCAAATCTGGGTGTTGTCGTGGAGATTCTTGATATAAATATAGAAGGCTTTGTGGTTGTTTTTAGTGTCTGCTGCAATTCTGCCTTCATAGGTGGCTTTGGAGGTTTTGATGAGAGATATCAACTTTTTGTTGAGGCTAATAAGGGAATTTTTCCAGTCTTGGAACTTCACCTTTTTCTGCAACAGTTTCTTCCTTCTGTTGTAGAGTTCATTAATGGCAGGGGACTACCAGATTGGCTTCCTTTTTTTGGAGGACAGCATCTAGGTTTTGCTGGATATGGCTAGTTCCAAGCATTTATATACGTGTTTGCACAGGGCACTGGTGTATGACTTGGCAGTTATGGATCTATTTTCCATTGGCGTGGGTGCCATGAAGTTAGCCACCTCTGTTTTTAGGAGTCCAATGTCAGCTTTAGAGAAGTTTTCCATGGTGGATAACTTTGCAGGAGGTGTGGGTGAGATGTGGATTTCCATGATGATTAATTTGTTGTTGGATCTAACCAGGGAGGAATTGACTATTGGTGTAGAGCAACGGTTGCCCATGTTAGTAATAACCAGGTCAAGGATGTTGCTTCCTCTAGTGGGGGTAAGAATGACCTGGTCTAGGGCATTGGAACTGATGAATTCCAGGAAGCATTGGGCCAGTGCATTGGTGCTTGAGTAGTTTTCCCAGTTGATCGAGGGGTAGTTGAAGTCACCTAGTATGAGAGTGTTGGGTTGGATCTTAATAGTTTCCAGGGTGCTTAAGAATGTGAATTGAGAGTCTTGGGACGTGGGTGGGGACCTATAGCAGGCTATGACCTGATTCACCATCTTACCCAATGTTAGTTGTACCTGGAGTATCTCAGATGCGTTATGCTGGACTACTAGTCTGGAGGTGTGCATATCCTTTATGAATATGGAGACACCACCGCCTTTGGAGCTTCAGTCCATGGAAAAAAATAAAACACCTAGAGTCTACCGGGTAAAAAAAATCCTTTAATGGTGCATCCTAGTACCTCAGCTACAAAGCCTTCAAAGGATAAATGACACCAGAAAAACATTCAATATATCTCACTTTAATCAACAGTTAATTATGGTAATACGCATTTTAAGTAATATATTCATTACAAATGCATGCAAATTAAAGTGATACATCCACTTTTACTTAAACTACCCCAATATTCCACGTTTGAAAACAGTATGCATTTAATTTCTATACATTCAAATTACTATACATTCAAGTTAACCTCCAGGTTAAGTCCCAAAGGAAATAATGTATTGAAATTAATGATGAATCTGGTTTCTAAAGCCAATAATCTATAACTCCCCAAGTTGGTATGTATGCTTAGTTAAAACACTGAAAAATAAGAAAGAATCAGAGCCCCCATGGTTTGAACAAAAATGGCTGGTGACTGGACTATCTAATATCCTATGCCTGATGTCTCCTAAATGTACCAAAATATGTATCTTCACTTGTCTTTTAGTCTGTCCGATATACCACTTATTCGGCAAACAATTGTATCCCACAATATACACAATTCCACTAGAATGACAGGTAAAACTTTGCCTAGCATTGTATACTTGGTCATTAATCTTGTTGCCATGTAAATTTCTTACTCTGGGACATACTTTACATTTGGAAGAAGGGAAACATCCCTGCCGGCAGCCAATCCACACATTATAATATTTCCTGTTGAGCAACTCCTTCAGATTCAAAAACCTCTTATATGAAAAAATAATATTTTCTGGAAATACAACTTTAGTCATGTCCCCTTGTGCAACTATGGGCCAGAAATTCCTAACTAAATTCAAAAAACAAGCTATCTGCTACCCAGTGGGGACCTGAACCTCCCCATATCTTTTGAAAGTGATATGGCCCCTTCAATGGTTGCCTAAAACTTTGTCTTCTGTCTTAGCTAATACATTGACTTGGTAACCCCTCGATATCAGTTTGTTTTTTACAGTGGCAAACTCCCTGCCAACCAAACTTTTATCAGATGAATTGCTGAAAATGCATTTGTATTCCCCATACCGTAGTGAGTCCAACATTCCATGTTCTGGGGCCAAAAGGTGTGGAGGGAGTTATAGCCTGGTAACGCAGGGGTGCTTTCTGCTCCTTTAAACCAGGTCTCCATTACAGCACAAATGTTGATGTTCCCCATTTTGAGGAGTGCTGCGAACGAGTGCATCTTGAGATTTCGACTTCTAGCACTGAGCAGCATGACCCTCAGATTGCATTTATTTATAGTTGTTATGGTGGTAATTTGGTCTTTGGAACACCGCCTAAAGGGGTGGCAAGAGCCTTAGCCAGGGGAGGGAGATGCAGGCCATCTCTGGCAAAGCATTGATGTCTGTCAATCATGTCATCCCAAGCATACAGATACTGGATCCCCTTAGAATGACATCAGAAACTTAGCCGATTGTTGAAGTCAATCATTTTCTGTTTGTACTGTGGTATCATTCTGGGCAACGGCAGAATGCTGCTTAGGGCTAGAGTCATACCTGACTGGGCCACATAATAAGAGAGCTCCATCATGTCTCTTTTCATGTAGTCCAAGGAGGTGTGTCTCAGGTCATTCACACCCACATGGACAATGACAGATTCATACTTGTACTTGTTGTGGAGTGACCCGAGTCTGTGTGTTATATGTCGGATTCTGGCATCTGATAGACAGCTGATTGTTACCTTCTCCTTATTCAACCTAGTAAGTGGGACATAAGTATGCCTCACTACTGAGTCACCTACGATTATTGTATTGGGCAAGCTGTTTTGCATTAGGGGCTTAGGTTGAGGAGCACACTGTGTAGGTGGGCTATGTGTCTTGTGGGTTGTGCTGTGTTGTGGTGCTTGAGTGTGTTTCTGCCTTGGAGGTCTCTGCTGTTTGGGTAGATTTCTATTGAGACCATGTGCAAAGGTGGGTGTGTGGTTTGTGTTTTTATGTGAGGGCTGGGACAGTAGGTCTTCTGGAAGGCTATGTGTTCCATGTGGTGTGGTGCAGGTGTTGACCTTCTCCTCTTGATCAGCTATTCTGGTCTTAGCCGGAGAGTGCATGGCTTCCAATTTGGAGATATAAGCACATGTCTCACAAGTTTGAGTGTTGGGATGTAAGAACAGAGGGTTGTTTGTGTACATGAGGCAGTTGCTACACTGTCTCAGAATGCCCAAGTTCACCAGGTTAATAGGCGAAAGCACAGGAAACTGACCTTTAGACATGCCAGGAGGGATGGTCATCATTACTATGTACTGGAGCTGTTTCCTGACGTCTAGTGGTGACACTTATGTGTGCTACAATAATTGCTACAAAAAGCCTGATGAAGTGCTAGGTAAATAAGCTAATTAAAGTGCAAGAGAGAAGCGATCTAGCAAGATCTAAGGGAAAAAAATGAAGAGCAGACTTTCTGGCATCGGTAATATACTTTAAATGCAGTGCAAGCTAGCACACTTGAGTGTTCATAGGTAGGTACTAGGCTATCGGCCCAAGGGCCTACGTAAGCCTAGCCAACAAGGTTCCCTGGCTTACGCCACCCAAGAAAGTTAATTTCCTGTGCCACTGTCGAGCAGAGACACAGAAGTGATCCCCGGGGTCTATTTCCTATTTTCCATCCACTCATCAAGATTTTTCTTGAAGAGTGCTAATGAAGAACTTTGTTTGACATAGATGGGTAGCCTGTTCCAGAGTATGAGAAGTCTCTGGGACAGGAATCTATCCCTCCAGCATGTCCTGTTTATTGTGGTGACAAGGTTTAGGTCCCTAGTGTGTGTGGCTCAGAGGGATTGGGATTTCTTTAGGTGTAGCATGTCCAAAAGCTCTGGGTTTGACATAGCTTTATATGTTAGGCAGAGATCCCCTCGGAGTAGGCGATATGCTACGGAGTAAAGCTGGAGTTTTTTGAGGTGGTCAGTGTAGGGCATTTGTTTGAGGCCAGTAATCCTCTTTTTGAGGTACTTCTGTGGCCTTTCCAGCTGCTGCAGATGTCTAGTGAGGTACATTCCAAAAGGGGCGTTGTACTCTATAATGGGTCTAGTGAGTGTCGAGTAGAGGGGAACAATGACCTCTTTTTTCCTGGATGAGAACCCTTTTATGATGAGGTGTGCCACGTAGAAGGACTTCCTGACTACTGTGGCGATGTGACTATCAAAGGAGAGACTACTGTCCACCTGGGTCACAAGGTCTCATCACGCATTCGGTGTTAAGTAGATTGCTGCCTATGTGGTAGTTTATGGGTACAGAGTTTTTACCAAAGGGAATGACACCGCAATTTTTGGCATTGAGCTTGAGGCCATGGCATGACACCAGGCATCTGTCTCAGCGAGGCCCTTCTGTAGGATGTCCACATCATTTGGGGACTTAACTATGGCTCCTAGTTTGCAGTCATCTGCGAACTTTGTTAGCCAGAGGCCTTCTGTGTTAGCCTGTACTACAGAGAAGTAGATACCAAATAGGACAGGTCCCAGGACAGAACCCTGTGGCACACCACTTGTCACTGCTTTGAGGTAAGATTTGGAGTCTGCAACTTTTACAGTGTGGGTTCTGTCAGTGAGACAGTTGGCAACCCATCTTGTGATGTAGGGATTTACACCTAGTTTAGTGAGTTTAGCTATAATTCCAGAATGGGGGATGGTGTCGAAAGCCTTGGCGAGGTCAAGATAGGCTGTGTGAACCACCTTAACTTCATCCACGGCTTTGGTGACTGCCTCAAAGAAGTCGATCAGGTTCAGGAGGCATGATCTGCCTTTCACAAACCCGAACTGGGTGGGATCCAGAGTTTGGAGGTTACCAATGTCTTTGTTTATGAGTTCCATGATGATACGTTCCATGGCCTTGCAGACCAGGCTCGTCAGGCTAATAGGTCGATAGTGGTAGCTCCCCCTTTGTGGAGTGGGATAACTGTTGCTGTGCGCCATTCAGTGGGCACAAAGCCTGATGCGATGCTATTATCGAACATGGTGCTTAAGTGGGGAGCCAGTTCGTTCTGAAGTTCGTGTAAAACGCAGCCTGGGATGTTGTCCGGTCCCATGGATGCTGTGTTTGGCTTTAGAGAGTGCAGCTTTTACCTGCGTAGTTGTGATTACAGGGACTTTGCATTCTTCCTGTATAGATATGGGCCCTTTAGTGGGTGAGAGGGGGGTAAAGTTAGCACTGAACCTATCTGCCAGGATGTTGGCAATATCAGTTGGTTGTGTAATTTTCTTGCTTTTGTGCTGTAACTCACAGCAGATCTGGGTGTTGCCATTGAGATTCTTGACATAGCTATAGAATGCTTTGTGGTTGTCCTTGGAATTAGTGGCAACTTTGTTTTTGTAGCTAGCTTTGGAGGATCTTATAAGGATCTCAGCTTCTCACTGAGGCTGACCAGGGAGCTCCTTCACTCATGGGATTTTACTCTCTTTTGCAACAGTTTATTCCTTCTGTTGTACAGTTTGTTTATGGCAAGGGAACACCAGATTGGCTTCCTTTTTTTGGAGGATAGCGTCTTGGTTCTGCTTGGGATAGCACAATCCATGCACTCGTGTAAGTGCTTATAGAGTGCATTTGTGTAGGATTCAGCAGATGTGTAGCAATATTACAGCAAATACAGTTAAAATAAATGCAGTTAAATGAAAAAAACAACTTATATCAAGTACAGAAAGCAGTACAGTCAGAAAAAAATCAAAATGGAGGTACTTAAAGTCTCTCTTTCTCCTTTATGTTGCTCTTCTAGTCTGCAGGACGCCGAAACAGGATCCGCAGAGCTTAAACAAGCGCAAACATGGGCTTTTAAACCAGAAAGTTGAAAGGGATAGAAAAACTGCCCAAACGGCCAATAAACTACAATTTCAGAGCCAGAAACCACTCCTCTTGTGGTAGACAAGCTACCTAGTGCTTACTACTCCCACTGATAAGCTGGAAAGCTTCCTTCTAACACAGAAAGTTCTGGGGAACTCAGAAACTTACAAAACAGTCCTGGATACAGCAAATCTGTATTTGGACTACTCTAAACTTTGAAAACAGTTAAAACATAATTTACATGGCTATGTAATTTAAAATATTAATCCCCATCAAGAGAAAAGCACTTCAACATCGCTAATTAATAAAATAGCATTTGAAAGAGAGAGGGCTAACCATTTATGTAAGTAAAAGCACAACATTTAAAAATCATCTTCTCTCTCTCTCTCATATCAAACACAGTATTTTAACATATACTACTGCACAGTTACAGTTATTTGGAGGGGGTATAGATTGTGTGAATGTGGACAACTGTACTGCTTAAGTATTATGATTTATTGTATTCAAAATGCAATATTTACTAAAATATTATATAAGACTGATATGCTTCTCTTTTAGATTATTGTGTATTCTAAAGTGACTGAGAAGGTGAGGGTAAAATAATACTTGGCTGAAGGGAGAATAAAAAGTATTACCTTATTTAAGCATTTCTGGCAGACAATAAATTTCTTCATTGATGTTATAAAAGAATACGAAAACTCACAGATTATTTATTTCTCTCCAGGTTTCTGTTTTTTTTCTTTGACCAGTCATTTTTTTTTTTATGCTTGTCTCTTTAAATTGGTGCTGGAATCTATTTCTTCAACTGAATTTAATACTTTTTTTTTCTGAGCGAAAGTGGTAGCTTCCTCCAAAGTATCAAATGTTTTTTTTTTTCTTTCTGGTAAAAAGAGTCTTAATTTAGCAGGGAAAATCAAGTGAGTTTAGATGTCAGCTTTTTTCAGGGATTTTAAAAGGGGAATGCAGGCTTTTCTTTTCAATACTGCAATAGAAGAAAAATCAGTTTTCAGGACAAGGTCTTTATTTTGATTTGAAAAAAAAAGTACAATGATGGATCTTGGATGGATAAGTTTCCTGTGTAAAGGGATTATAGCCAAAGATCTGTGAGCTCTTTCTGTACCAACATATAGAGCTTCTGGTTAGCTTAATATTTTTGGAATCCATAAAGAAAGAAAGTTCACCATATTTTCCTCTTCCATTCGTTCGGGGACCCCATAGATTCTGATGTTATTTCTTCTGGCTCTATTTTCCAGATCATCTACTTTCTCAGTAAGTTTATTTTGTTGTAGTAAGAACTCAATATTTTGTTCTTCCTCAGATAACCAACAGTCAATGTCAGAAACAGAGCCTTCTATTGCTGCTATCTGGATTTTCTGTTGTTTAAGGGCATTGTTTATTAGTTCAATTTGTTTGGTGCAGCCTTCTTTTATTTTCTCCACTTTATAATCCAGTTTGTCTATTTTGAGAACCAAATCTTGAATATCTGAAAGGACAGACTGCAGCTTTTTTTTCATTGTAGTGTCTTGTTGAGTAGTCTTAGAATGGTTCATCCTCTTTCAGAGATATTTTCCTTATTTCTTTCCTCTTGAAGTTTGGCATGATTATACATGAAACATCACTTGATTTTTACACCAAATGATCCTGATAGTTTCCAGTTGTCAGATTCAGAACTTTTAAGTGATAATTTAAAAAAATGACAAAGAAATCCTATCAAAAATAATGAAATGAAGCAGAGCAGAAGTTTTATGCTGCTTTCAAGCTTGCCATCCTGGCCACGCCCCCATTTTAATCTATTATTGAAATGTACACTGTGCTTATCATACAGACACTGTATAAACTTTATGATTAACTCCACAGACCCGCATAGTACAGCCCTGCTGTAGCTTCAGATCTCAACCTTCTCTAACTTTACCCATCTAATTCCAAGTATTCTGGTGTCATGCTACAATGTAACAATGTTAACTGACATTCCACTTTGCTTTTCAAATGAGTTACTGTTAATAATAAAATCAGCAACCACCCAAAAAGCAGTAATTTTGCTATGCACTGTATACAGAGGCGAAAATAAAGGTGGCAGGAAGCTCTGACAACTTGAATTTGAATAGACGTAGTGTGGCAGACAAGAAAAAAAATACCTTTACTTGTGGGTGATATTACCTTGCACTTGACACATCCTGAATACAACCCGCGGAAGTGGTGCTGCGGTAGCGTTGTCGCTTCACAGCAAGACGTTGTCCCGTTCGATTCTCAGTTAGAGCGTCTTCTGTTGAAGTGCTTTTCTCTTGATGGGGATTAATATTTTAAATTACATAGCCATGTGTGGAGGTATGCGTGAATGGGCATGCCTTCGTTGAAGGTTGTGCGTCATGGCTGGTAACTCGGCACGTAAAAATCTACTACCAAACATTAGCGGACCGGAGTTCCGCTGTGGCGACCCCTAGCCGGGATAAGCCGAAAGACACAACAACAACTTGACACATCCTGAATCTAACATGAGGATGCTGAGGGATATTTTAAGACAGTTTCAAGTACTTACAAGATGTAAAATAAATGAAGGTAAAACTAAGAGTACAGCAGTAAATTTAAGGCCTAGACATGGATTAGTTCAAAAATACCCATATTTATGAGTACATGAAACATTTAGGAGTACTGATTAAAAAGGACTCTGTCGTTGCAGTTAAAAATACAGATTACAAACAGAAAGTTATTTAAAGAGATAGGAAACTAATGCTCATGGACGTGGGTGGTAAGACACAGGCAGTAAAATACTTTAGCTCCTTTGATCCTGTACACAAGGAAACATACTCTTATTAGCCAGAGAAAAAGTTGTAGACAATAACTAAGATTTGAAGGATTTTATCTGGGAAGGAAAGAGGGCAAAAATAAAGTGGGAATGCTGATTCTTCCCATTAATCTGGGTGGTTTAGGCCTACCTGAGTTGAAGGGATACTTTATGGCTACAAAAGTGAGACTTTTGATATATCACAAATAGATGGCTATAGATCAAAGTGGGAAAAACATGATGGCGGTGCAAACTGAATGTAAGAGCAATGCAGACAAATTAGGGTTTTGACAGCAAGCTCTTAAGAAGAATAAAAGTAATTACATGAAAGTTACATATTTATCATAATGCTCGATCCTTTCATTCAAGTCTGTCTGAAGGGACTTATGGGTCCTTGAGGTGCTTGTCACATCCAACTTGGCAATCATGCTCTAGTGCACATGATTACTTCAGTTTGAGTTTGACACAGGGTAGGAAGTCTAGTGTAATACATGATAACAAAGGAAAATATATTTCATGTCCCACAAATAGCAAGAACAAGGGAGAGAGGGAGAGTTGTCGAAGCAGATGAACAGCCATAAAAGGATCCACTGTGATGGCATCTACATAAGTGCTGTATCACATTCATTAATTCAGGCTATCCAACTGGACTTATGGTCAGAATCCCCAAACTACCTGAACTCTTGACAGGAGACCCTTAAGGGTTGAGGCTCCAAAGGAAGTCCAAGTCCTGTAAAATGGAATGCAATTTGTAATGCTTAATGAAGGTCTGAATTGATGACCAGGTTGCTGCTGCACAAATCTTATTAAGTGAGGAGCAAAAGTTGTAGAAGTAACCACTGACCTAGTAAAACGAGCTTTAGGTGTGTCAGCAAAGCACAATTATGGTTTGGGTAGATGTATGAAATGCAACCAAAAAGGCACATAGAAACACTGACTTTTGACACACTGCGACCTACTTGATTAGCTGTGAAAAAAATAAAAATCTGCGTATCTTGTGACGCCCGTGCCCTGGTCCAGCAATCAAGGAGCCTCAATCCTCACCACTAACACCAGAGAGGGCATCTCAAATGAGAGGAAAGGATAATAAATACACACAGTAAAGTACACTTTCCCTTAAGTGCACACAGAGATCACAGTCAGTCTGGGGCTGGTTGTTCCATTGCTCCCCAGGTCCCCAATAAGACACCCCACTGGCACAGCTATAGGGTCCAAATCTCAGCCTAGCTGGCAAGCTAACCTCCAGTACCCTCTCTGTCCAACCATTGTTTCGTGTCCCTGCCCAAGTAGCTGACACACACTTTGAGATAAGTATTTATACAACTTCACAGACACTCCTGGGAAAGGCTGACACAGATTCTCCAGCTGTGCCACTATACCCAGACTATACAGTAGTAATTACTGCCACCCCAGCTAATAATTATCAGCTATTCAAAGGCCCTTAAAAGGGTATCCAATTATTACTGTGCATTATTACTATCCAGTTGGTAAGTGTGACTAATCAGTCATGGCTTATTAGAGTGGCCTTGTACAATAAACTCTATAAATATACAATGTACTCTAGAGCTTAACTTATCTCTATACAAACCAGCCACAGTTAAAATGTTTTAAAAATATTTAATAATAAATACAAAAAACACAAGACAATACTACTACACCAAAGTGCTTTTCAAGAGTTCAGAGATCACACATAAACTTAAAATAATTCCATAGTACAGTTCTGACATAACATAAAAACACTTAGTCTAATATTTATAGTCCTAGCTATTTCTACAAGAAAACATACTTCTAAGATAACTTACTTACATAGAGCAAGGCAGTGCTGAGTTGAATAGTCAGACAAAAATGCTTAATAATCTCTGGTTCTCACTGTTTACATTTTTTACACTTCCTGGAGTTCCCAGGCTGACACATTAACTACATTTGCATTCTTAACATCTCCCGTTTGTTATCTTGCAGCTGGTCAGGAACAGAACAATAAAAATACATTTGCATGTTTAAGTCTAGCAATTTAACTCTTGGTTAAAACAATAGAAAGAATTTCTTCATCTAAACTATTTGGCACCACTGTTCCCTTGAAAGGGACACCACATGCTTTTACTGGGTCAGTAGAGAGCACTGTTGCCACATTTTTGTAACAGCATTTCTTTACATTTAAAACAACAAGCCTGTAGTTTACATTTACATTTACCAATGCCAGAATTATGTATCAAATTCTATTTGGCAATGCTGGCAGCCTTCACCCAATCTCTACCCAATTTTCACATCCCCCCCCCCCCCCGGAGAACTCAAGCTAGTTTTTCAAGTGACCCTTGATAAACGCTGCTTGAGACGGTTAGTTCTATCTGAGTGTACCTCACCCCCATTCCCTGTCTTGAGAGCCCATCTGCATTGGCATTGCTAATCCCACTGTGGTGCTGCACTGACATATCATATGCTTGCAACCCCAGGCTCCATCTTAGCAACTTGGCATGTTGCTGGCTGGCTCTGTTTAACCATATTAGGGGGTTGTGATCGGTCATTACAGTGAATTTCCTTCCATACAGATAAGGCAGAATTTTCTGCAGTGCCCACACTATGGATAGATATTTCTTTTCTACCGCTGCATAGCATTCCTCCCTGGGTTGGAGTCTATGACTGAGATAAACCACTGGGCACTCTTCCACCTATGAAGAAATGTGGCACCACATGGTTCGAAGCATCTACCTGCACAACAAATTATTTGCTGTAATCTGGAATCTGGACTGCTAACACAGGGGGTCCTCCCAAAGCTTCTTTACGCTTCTGGAATGCCTGCTCACATGCTGAGGTCCACACTACCTTATCTGGCCTGTTCTTCCTTGTCAGGTCTGTGAGAGGAGAAGCTATGGTACTATAACTAGGGATGAACTTTCTGTAGTACCCTGCTATCCCTAAGAATGCCCTCACCTGCTTTTTGGTAACAGGTGCAGGCCATGCCTGAACGGCTTCCACTTTGGCAGGTTCTGGCCTTATTTTACCACTCCCCACTCTATGCCATACCACCTGACATTTGCTTGGCTTAATGGTCAACCCTGCCCTCTGTAGTCTGCCCAACACCTCCCTGACATGCTGAAGGTGTTCTGGCCAGGAATGGCTGTAGATGGCAATATCAGCTAGGTAAGCAAGGGCAAACCCTCCTGCTCCTGCTAGGATATTATCCACCAGCCTCTGGAAGTCGCTGGGGCATTCTTCATCCCAAAGGGCATCTTTGTGAACTCATACAAGCCAAAAAAGTCACAAAGGCTGACTTCTTTCTAGTACTGGTCGTCAAGGGCACCTGCCGGTAACCCTTGGTAAGAGCAATGGTTGTAAGATACTTAGCCCCACTGAGCTGCTCTAGGGCCTCATCTGTTCTAGGCATGGGGTAAGAATCTGACTCTGTGTGACGATTTAATTTCCTGTAATCCACACAGAACCTGGTGCTGCCATCCTTCTTTGGCACCAGCACCACTGGGGAGGCCCAGGGACTGTTGGACTCTTGAATCACCCCTAGTTCCAACATCTCCTGTACCTCTTCCCTCAGAGTCTGTCTGACTCTCTCAGGCACCATATAAGGGGCCAGCCTAATAGGCCTTTGGGGTCCTGTATCCACCTGGTGCTGCACTAGGTGGATGCACCCTGGTTTCCCAGTGAACATGTCCCCAAATTCCTGCAACGCTGCTCGGATTTCTTGAACCTGGGTAGGAGATAGCTGCTGGGATATTGCTACCCCTTCCACTGAGGTGTCAGCCCGAGCCTCACTGAGGAGATCAGTCCCCATATCTCCCTCAGACTCCTCCTGCAATCCACTGCAAATGCTCAGCATAAGGGCCTCCCTATCATAGTAAGGTTTCATAATGTTAACATGGTATAGTTTGTGCCCCTGCCCTCTGCCTAGCAGTTCCACCATGTAGTTAACATCACTTATCTTTCTTACCACCTTGTAGGGTCCCTCCCAAGCTGCTTGCAGCTTGTTGTGTCTGACTGGAATGAGAACCATTACCTGCTGCCCCACAGCATACTGTCTAGCTCGAGCATTCCTATCATACCACACCTTTTTCTGTTGTTGGGGTTCTGCCAGGTTTTCCTGGCCAAGACCATGAGTTCCCTGAGCCTTCCTGAGATTTAGGATGTATGCCACAACAGACTCCTTGTGAGACTCGCACTCACCTTCCCACTCATCTCAAATTAAATCTAGAGGTCCCCTCATCCTGTGTCCATACAACTCAAAGGGTGAAAACCTGTGGATTCCTGGGGAACCTCTCTGTAAGCAAACAAGTTCCCTGAGCCTTGTCCTGGGATTTAGGATGTATGCCATAACAGACTCCTTGTGAGACTCACACTCACATTCCCACTCATCTCAAATTAAATCTAGAGGACCCCTCACCCTGTGTCCATACAACTCAAAGGGTGAAAAACCTGTGGATTCCCGGGGAACCTCTCTGTAAGCAAACAACAGATGGGGCAAATATTTGTCCCACGCCCTCAAACTGATATGCAAATGAATGTAGCATGGACTTGATTGTAGAGTTTAATCTCTCAACAAGACCATTAGTCTGGAGATGGTAGAGGGTGGTCTTCATATGCTTCACCCCACAGGACTTCCACAGACAAGCCAGCAAGTCTGACATGAAATTGGCATCTCAGTCAGCCAGTATTTCTTTTGGGAAACCCACCCTCCTGAAAATCTCTACCAAAGGATTTGCCACCTTCTCGGCCTCAATGGAGGACAAAGCACTGCCTCAGGGTATCATGTAGCATAATCCACTACCACTAGTATATACTTTTTCCCTGTGGAACTTGGGGTACTCAGAGGACCCACAATATCCATAGCTACCCTCTGAAATGGCTCCTCAATCACAGGCAAAGGCATCAAAGGAGCTCTCACCTTGTCTCCTGCCTTGCCTACCTTTTGGTACTGCTCACAGGTCCTGCAGTACCCTGTTACATCCCTGGAAATTCCAGGCCAATAGAAGTTCTGCATAATATGCCTCTTTGTATGTTTTATGCCCATATGACCTGCAAAGGGAATATCATGGGCTATGGCTAGAAGCACAAGACGGTAGGCTCTAGGCACTACCAACTGCTGTACTCTCTCACCTTCTAGCCCTCCCTCAGGGGTCCACTCTCTGTATAATAACCATTTGTCCCAGTATACAGATTCCCCCTTTCCTTGAGAATCACGTGCCTCCCTAGCTACCTGCCTCAGGCCTTGCAATGTAGGGTCTGAGAGCTGAGTCTGTCTCAACTCTCTCCTTGTAACCCTTCCCAGCTTCCCTTCTACAGGAAGTCTGGCATCCTCTGACAGTGGTGCCTCACTGTCAGCCTGGGAATTACTACTCACCTCTACCTTTGCAGTCACTCTGTCCAAGGGACTATCAGTACCCACAAGCAGCTGTGGCTCACCTTCAGTCTCACTGCTACAGCATAGCCCACTCCCTGAAATAACCACCTCACCAGTTCTGGCTGTAAGTATGCAGTCTGTCTGGGCCTCCCTCAGGCTACCAGACCCAAATGCTTGTCTCCAAACCTGACTGTGTGTAACTGCACAAGGACACGGTACTGCACTACCAAAATCATTCCCTATCAGGACATCTGCAGGTATATCCTCAAACACACCTACTTGCTGGCTTCCTTTTCCACCCTCCCAGTCCAGGTGAACCCTAGCCAAAGGAATTTGGAATGGGATCCCTCCTAAAGCCCTGACTGGAGTAGACTGCCAGGCAAGTAGTGCTCCTCTGTAACCACTGCAGGCTTTATAATGGTTATATCAGCGGCTGTGTCTCTCTTGGCAATGGCCTCTTTGCCATTCACTACAACAGGATATAGCCTCTGGTGGTAGTTTGGTACCCTTGTTGTCCCAAGACAACCTACTGTTGGCATTTTGTGTTTTCCACTTACTGGCTCCCTCACCTTTGGTTCCCCACCTTGCCTCCATGGATACCTGTATGCCACATGGTCACACTGGTTGCATTCAAAACATTTAACCTTAGCTCCTGGACATGTACCTGGAATAGTGGCTTCCCCTGCTACTGACAGATTCTGTTGGGGCAGTCTGTGCTGCTCACCATGGGTTCCTTTAAACCCATGAGCAGTACTGGGGGGTCCCATTCCTGTGCAAGGCTGGCCTGCTTGCCAGGTATAGGTCTCCCTTCTTCCCCAACTCATCTGAAGTAGCACATTGTCTATCAGCTAACCAGATCCTCATGTTCTCAGGCAAAGTGCTAAGGGCTTGTTCCTTCACCAAAAAGTCTGCCAGCCCTTCAAAAGAGGTGACCTGACATCCACTCACCCAGCTATGAAAATAACTGCTCAGTTCAACAACATAATCACACACACTTTCATCTGCCCTGCGTCTATGCTCATGAAACTTTTTCCTATACATTCCAGGTGTTAGCTTAAAACATTGTAAAAGACATTTTTTATAGCAGTATAATCAAAACAGACAGTCAGGCATTTTTAACAAAAACGTTACAGCTTTCCCATAGAGTAAGGGGGTCAGGAACCATACCCAGAGCCTTTGGTCGACACTATACTGTTTGCATACCCTCTCAAACATATGAATGAAACTATCACGATTATCCCCCTCTTTAAATTGTGGAAGAAATTTACTGACCTGTTGTGCTTCTGGGGTCCAGTTACTCCCTTCCCCATTACCTCCATTACTCTGGTGAAGAGTCAGCATTTCCCTTTCATGCCTCCTCTGACGCTCCTTTTCTTCGGCTTCTATCTCCAAACGCCTGGCCTCCAACTCAAGTCTCTTTAGCTCCAGCTGGATTTTTAAGTCCACTGCAGAAAGGTTGAGCTGTCCATTCTCTAAGGATATTCTATCTCAATTGCCAGTCTCATTGTCCTTCGCAGAAAGGTTAAGCTGTCCATTCTCCGAGGATATTGTATCTCCACTACCAGTCCGATTGTCCTCCTGGATGCTGTTTTCTGATGCAGCTGTAACCAAGGCTGCAATCACGTCTGCCTTAGTCAGGTTTCCATGCCCCAGTTCCCTAGCCTGGCACATCTCCACCAGCTGGCTCCTTGTCAGCTTTCCATACTCCTCTGCTGACATGCTGCCTGTTCACCCTGACTAACTAAGCTAACAAAAGAAATAAAACAATTGTGATCTGAACTCTGAGTAGTCACTGCGTGGCTGATTTAGAGTACAAAACACCTTCAGAGATCACTGTACATAAGCTACAGGATTCACTCTACCCACACCACTACAAGCCAATTAGTATTTGCCAACTACTTAATATGTAGACCCCAGCCATAAACAAACTATATAATAGAAGGAGGAAGCTACTACATGATAGAGCAAAATCCCAAAAAGGGAAGGCATCTCTGATCAGTATTAGCAAAAAACTACGGGCACTCATAAAATCGTCTAAGGCCAGCTTCGAGAGAAAAATTGCACAGGACACTAAGGATAATCACAAGGCTTTCTTTAGTTATGTTAGGAACCTAGGTGGGAATTCACAGATATGCTCAGAATTAGTCCAAAATGACAAAAAATACACCAAACCCACAGACATTGCCAACATCCTAGCTAACAGGTTCAGCGCAAACTCCCCCCCCCACCAAAAGGGCAAATATCTATCCCAGCAGAGTGCTGCCCCCCTGACATCTCAGATGTTCAGGTAAGAGCTGCCCTCTCCAAAGCAAAAAACACAGCATCAATGGGACCAGACGGTGTCCCGGGCTGCGTCCTACATGAACCCTCTAACCTTCAGAGATCACTGTACATAAGCTACAGGATTCACTCTACCCACAGCACTACAAGCCAATTAGTATGGCCTAATGGTTAAGGTGTTTGCCTTAAAAACTCAAGGTGCAGGGTTTGAGCACACAAGGGATAATTGGGCTAGGCTTAAAATGGCTCGCAAGGGCAGTTAGCCTAGTACTAACCTATGAACCTATGAACCTATGAAGAGCTAAACCCAAACATAAAACTTCTGTTCAATCTCAGCCTTACTACAGATATGTGCCCAAAGAGTGGCATACAGCAACAGTGGTCCCTCTCCACAAAGGTGGTGCCTCAACGGATCCTGGAAACTATCGCCCCATAAGCCTGACTAGCTTGGTCTGCAAAGCTATGGAAAGGATCATCATGGACCTCATAAATAAAGATATTGGGGACCTACAGACACTGGATCCTACCCAGTTCGGCTTTGCTAAGGGCAGATCCTGCCTCTTAAACCTGGTTGATTTCTCTGAAACAGTCACCAAGGCCATTGATGAGGGGAAGGTGGTCCACACAGGAAACCTGGACCTCGCAAAAGCCTTCGATACAATACCCCACTCGGGCATTATAGATAAGCTCACCAGCTTAAATATAAACCCCTATGTCACTAGATGGGTTGCAAACTGGCTCAAGGACAGAACCCACATGGTTAGAATTGCTGGAGCCATGTCAGACTCCAAACCAGTTACAAGTGGCGTCCCACAAGGCTCAGTCCTGGGACCTCTCTTGTTCGGTATATATTTCTCGGAGGTACAGGCCAACACGGAAGGACTGTGGCTGACCAAGTTCGCAGATGACTGCAAACTGGGCACCATAATCGACTCTCCAGCCGACACAAGCATCCTCCAAAAGGGCCTCAAAGAAACTGACAACTGGTGCCAGAGACATGGCCTCAAGCTAAACGCCAAAAAGTGTATAGTCATCCCCTTTGGCAAAAACAAAGTGCCCACAGATTACCACATAGGTGGTAATCCATTAAGTACAGAAGAAGTAATTAGGGACTTGGGGACCCAAGTTGATAGCAATCTCTCATTTGACAACCACGTGGCCAAAGTGGTTAGAAAAACATTTTATATAGCCCACCTAATCATGAAGGGATTCACATCTAGATCAGGGGAGGTCATCGTGTCTCTTTACTCATCCCTCATCAGGCCCATAATTGAGTACAATGCCCCTTTTGGGATGTACCTTACCAGACACCTGCAGCAACTGGAAAGACCCCAAAAGTACCTCACCAAGAAGATCAAAGGGCTCAAACAGATGCCATATGCTGCCCGGTTAAAGAAACTCCAGCTGTACTCAGTGGCATACCGCCTGCTCAGAGGCGATCTGTGCATGATGTATAAAGCCATGTCCAACCCGGAATTAATGGACATGCTGCATCTCAGAAAATCCAAATCCCATCGAGCTACACGCTCGAAAGACTTGAACCTCAGCACTGAAATAAATAGGACATGCTGGAGGGACAGATTCATAACCCAGAGGCTCCCTTCACTCTGGAATAAAATCCCAGTCCAGGTTAGGCAGAGTCCCTCATTGACTCTCTTCAAGAGGAATCTTGATGAGTGGATGGGAGATCGTAGGTTTACCCCGGGTATCACTTCTGTGTCACTGTTAGACAGAGGCACAGTATACTAACCTCGAAAAAGGGCATAGCAAAATTAATTTAAAATGGGTGGCGAAAGCCAAACACACTCTGGCTAGGCTTATAAATGCCCTAGGGCAGATAGCCTAGTATGAACCTATGAACCTATGTGATGTGGATATCCCAACCACTGCAAACCACATGTGATACATGTGCCTTGGCCCAGCAATCACGGAGCCTCAATCCTCACCACTAACACCAGATTATATATCATATGAGAGGAAAGGATAAACACACACAGTAACGTACAATTTCTTTTAAGTGCACACAGAGATCGCAGTCAGTGTGGGGCTGGTTGCTCCCTTGCTCCCCAGGTTCCCAATAAGACTTCCACTGGCACAGCTATACAGTCCAGATCTTTTCTGAAGGATATTTTTCTATAAAGGTAAAACTCTAGTTGCCTACTTTTGTCTAGGGTATGCACAATATGCTTTCTTTTATTTGGCATCGTTTGGTAAAAAGACTGGCAGGTGAATCATCTAAACCATGGTTGTCTCACAAACAACCTTGGGTAGAAAAGATGGATTTGTACAGAGGGAAACTCTGTCTTTGAGGAAGACTGAACAAGGTACTGCTAAAGAAAGTGCTGAAAGCCCAGACATCCTTCTCATGGAAGTTATGGTCACGAGAAACACGGTTTTCCATGAGAGAAATTTTAAATGAGCTGCAGATGCTGGTTCAAATGGAGGTATTGTCACAGCCTCTGTCACAAAATTGAGTTCACAAGGTGGAACTGGTTCTTTAATTCATGGCCTGAGAAGGACAACCCATTTGAGGACAGCTTTACAAAGTTTATGTGAGACCAATGAGCATTCCTCTTGACCCATGTTAAAATTAGAAATGGTGCTAAATGGACACTTATGTGGAGAAATTGGATCCCAAATTAAACTTATATGCTAGTAAACAAAGGACATCTGGGATGAAGGCTAAAAAGGGCTCAATGTATTGGGAGGATGCCGAAATAACTAAGTGATTCCACTTCCCGTTAATACAACTTGTGACTGAATTTCTTCTGGGAAGTGGACAAAATCCATACTACGATGGGCAAAGGAGCTGGACTGTCGGCCATCATTGGAATTGTAGAAACCAAGCAGTTAGTTTGAGGTTGAGAAGGTCTTTGTGTGGGAAAACAGATCCTGCACTGCATCTAATATTCAGGAGGGTTCCCTGAGATGACAGTCAAGAAAGAGAAACCAGGTATGCCTGGGCCAGAAGGATCAAATTATGATGACAGACACCTTTCATATGATTACTTTCTGTAGAAATATGCGAGTCAGTGGCAAGAGTGGAATGAATACAGATGTCGGGGGCATTGCTTGCCCACAGGGTCTCTTGTGGACTGTCCCTGGGGTCGGATCTTAGTGAAACTTGCTGCACTTGATACTGGATGGGGAAGCAAGGATCCCCCAGGCTATAGAATATATGCTGTTCCACTGCTAGACTGCGAGACCATTGAGGCATTAGAACTGACTTGCTTAGCTGGTCTGCAAGTTAACTGAGCTCCCCCAGAATTTGTGTTACCTCTAGAAAATGATGCAAGGTTATCTCCCACTGCCAAATACTTATTGCTTCTCAGCATAGAGAATATGACCTGGTTCTCCCTTCCTTGTTGATATATGAAAATACTCTGATTTTGTCTGTTTGAAGTTCCTGCAATGTTACTAGAACCACCTGCAGAGTTCAAAGAATGCCTTTCATTTCAGGATTGCTGGCAGAATACAAGGACACAGAGATAGAGAAATATTGAAATAAAGACTGTCTCTAGTAAGGTTTTTGGTAAAATCAGGAAAAGTAGATTCTATTAAGAAAGGAATGATCAGTAAGGTATATAAAATGTTACACTATAATTATAAAAAATAGAGGAGATTAAAAAAGAAGTGGAAGATTTATTAGAACAGCACATAAAAAAGAGCAATGGGGAAAATTTGTAAGGCCACTAGTTATGCTATTAAGATGAGAAAATTTAGGATATCTGCAGGAAATGTTTGCATAGGTACTTTTATACTCAAAGTAGGCTTTGGAGTTGTTTCCCTCAAGTGGAGAGCAGATGTTGGAGATGTAAAGGGGATGACAGAGGAAGCTGAGGACACATTATCCAAGTTTAAGGACTCCATATAAAATGTTCTGACACAGTTGTTGGCAGAACATATTATCTTAACTGAGAATATGATGTATTGAGTTGGTATCTAGGTTTAGAATTGTTGAGACATAGTAAGGTCTTTATTAAGTCTAATGTTAATGCTATCTCTGTCTTAGCTATTAATGTTAAGTCTAATGTTTAATGCTATCAGCAACCAAAATGCGATCACATGAAAGTAGGAATCAAAGATTAAACCATTTGTAAATGAAATACTGAACATTGTAAAGGAAATAAATGGTCTGGAGTTGGGATCATTAAAAGAAAGAGAAAGTAAGCTTATGAAGAAAAAATAGTGCATTTTGGGAGCGATTTATAAAAAACAAAGCTCACTCAAACAGATAAGTAACATAAGTAGGTTGGTAGAAACAGAAAATATATCATGTTCTTATGCACAAGAATAAAAGTGTACCGGTCCAAACAGAACTTGAATAACCAACAACACTTTCTTACTAAGAGAAAAAAAACTGCACTAACCATCTCAAGGCATCTTCCCTCTTGTCAATATCATAAAAGCTATTGAGGGTGTGACAAAAGGAGATACTGCCAGCCCTGCTAGCTGGAATTTTGTAAATAATTATATATCGTTGGTGAATATCGAAATGAAATGATGCTTGTGTTACAAATGTATTAGAACTGTATGTCAAGTGTGTACCAAAAGAATAGTTGTGTAAAATCTTACCATAACCATACATGTCCTTCTCTTCTATGTTGCAGTATTCCTTACATATGGGTTGTATTCCACCCAATGACCCAATGCCCAGCCTGTATACAAAATATTTAAAGCCACTGCCTGTACGTGGGACGTCGCACGTATGCATAGACAAAGTCAGCCATAGGGACATCCACATGTACCACTTCAGAATAAGAAAGTCCCATGAGGAAAAACCAAGGGGAGCCTAGAAGGATCATCCTAGGAAAGAGCTGTAGGGGGAAGGCGGGAAGGATAAAATACTTTAACATAGATGAGAAGGACATCTATGGTTATGGTAAGATATTACACAACTATTCTACAT
Source organism: Protopterus annectens (assembly GCF_019279795.1). Classification (NCBI taxonomy): domain Eukaryota; kingdom Metazoa; phylum Chordata; order Ceratodontiformes; family Protopteridae; genus Protopterus; species Protopterus annectens. The sequence goes on from NC_056729.1 coordinate 1,394,517,883, forward strand.
CCTTACATGTGCCGCCCCCAACTTAAAAGAACTGCAAACCTTAACCGAAAATAACTTTACTCTAGCCGAAATATGGTTCACCAACATCAAACTTATTCTTAATCCCAAAAAAAAAAAACAAAATTAATTCTTTTCAGCCCCAGTCGATCCCCTCCTCTAAACAATATTTTACCATTAACTCTAAGGATAACATCCAAATCACTACCTACAAGAAACTGCTAGGTGTTGAAATAGACAACTTAAAATTTGACATCCATATAGCCCAAACCATCAAAAAAATAAATAAAAAACTAGGACTCCTCTACAGGAACAAACAGTATATGACCAAACAGACAAAAGCAACCACTGCAAGGACTCATCTCTTGTCCATCCTTCTCTATGCCTCCCCTGTCCTAACAAATCTCTGCCAAACTGATCTAAACAAAATGGAATCTTGTTACAACAAGATTGCTAAGTTTGCATCTGAAGCCTCATACAGATCTCACCACTGTCCTGCCCTGAAGCAGCTCAACTGGCTTGAGCTGCCTCAACTACTCCTACTTAATCAACTCTTAATAGCACACAAGCTCTACTACCTTCCTGAAAATACCCCTGCACTCCAGCATCTAATCCAGCCCCACATTTCCAGAAGAGCTTTATTATCCAATAGCCAGAATCACATTCATGTCATCAAACATAAAAACGATGCTGGTAAGTCTCTGTTTGCCTGCACTATTGCCAGGACTTGGAACTCACTACCCAAGCCAAATAACCACCACTACATCTACTAGTCAATTTAAAAAACTCCTGAAAATCCACTACCTAAACAACTGGCTATGCCCATGCTACTTCCCAGGTTAATTCTTGCCGTTACACTGTTGCAATAATTTAACTTATGTTCCACAGCTTAAGTTTAAACTGAAAAAGTTGATAACCTGCTGTTTTTACATTAGAGAAATATAATAAGTCCTTCTATCACTATAGGCAAACATTACCTGTTCCCCCTACCATACATCATACTTAAACAAATAGTACCACTACTAAAAAAAAAAAAATTTTTTTTTGCTGTTATGGTGCTTAATATTATAGACCTATGTACCTTAATAATTGTCAACTTAATAACGTGTAAAGTTGTTCTTTACTGTATGATTATTAGATGCCCAGATCTGTTTAGGTATGGAATATTTCTTGTATGTAATGTTCTTGGAGCTTTTCTCCCCGGGCCTCCGCTGAAAATGGATCTGTGTTCAGTCGGACCTTCCCGGTTAACAAATGTAAAATAAAAAATAAAATAAAATAAATATGGGAGAGTGCAAGAGCTAAAAGGAAAGCCAGGAAGGCGGATGGGAGGTATTTTCCAGGAATCCATGCAGAATTGACCTAGCAAATCCTACTCTGGGTCTAGAAACAGTGTCCAATTTGTAAAGTTTCACAAAGATGTGAACAGAAGAGCAGGTGGTTGCTTCCAAGATGGAATGGGCATTTAGACCCTTGAAGAAGGCCCCTGAGGATGCAACTGACCTAGTGGAGTGTGTCTTAACAGATGCTGACAAGGGCTTTCCATGGAATTCATAAAAAAACAGAATAGCCTTCGAAATTCGAAATCCATGAACCTATAGTTCGTTTGGACACAGGCAAGCCCAGAATCCTGGGATGAAATGACACAAAGAGTTGGTCACACTTCCTGATAGACTTTGTCTTGCAAAGGTAAAATCTGAGTTGTCTATACACATCTAAAGTATGCAAAATCCTCTCACTGGAGGATTGTGGAGAAGGGAAAAAGTAGGCAATTGAACAGACAGATTAACAGACAACTCATTCAGAACTTTTGGCATGAAAGTAGGGTTAGTTCTCAAGGATACCCTATCCTTACGGAAGACCAAAAAGACAGGCATAGCCATTGAAGCCTGAATCTCAGAAACCCTTCTGGCAGTGGTTAAGGCTACAAGAAACTGTTTTCCATGTGCAAAACTTTAGGGAAGCAGAAGCTGCTGGTTCAAAAGGGGCCTGGGTAAGTTTTTCCAGCAGATAGTTGAAGTCCCAGGGAGGAGGAACTGGTTTCCTTGGGGGGGGGGGGGGTTAAAAGTAAGACACTTTTTAGAAAAAGCTTGAAGGAAGGGGAGGGGTCAGAGGCAGGCAGGCAGACAAAGCAGAGCAATGGACTTTAACTGAGGAGTAAGCAAGACCACTACTGAGTAACTCAGACTGGTATGAAAGCACAACCGAAATGTCAGCACCAAAGGGATCCACTTTCCTTTTTCTGGCACTGAATGAAAAATTCTCTCCAGTTGGAAATACAAGATTTTCTAGTAGTGGATTTCCAGGCCTCCTGCAAAACCCTTAGCATGTCCTTAGAGAATAGGTGCCTGAAAGGGATCAAAAGTTGATCACCCACAGGGTCAGCTGTAGAGATAGCAGATCTGGCAGAATCAATGACCCCTTGCCCTGAGTGAGTAGGTCCAGCCAGTGAGGTAACTTGCGGTGATGACCCTTGGATAATTGCAGAAGAAGAGGGAACCAGTGCTGTCTTGGCCAAAAGGGAGTCACTAACAAGATTTTGTGTTTGCCCTGCTGGATTTTCATTAGGACTTTCTGAATTAAGGGTAATGGGGGAATGCATAAAGAAACAGCCTCTTCCATGAGAAAGACAGAGCATCCATCCTCCACACTTCAGGAAAAGGAGCCCTGGCACAAAAATGAGGAAGGTGTCTGTTCATAGGTGAGGCAAATAGGTCCAGTTCTAGAATACCCCACTGGTGATCTAGGTCCAGAAACACATCCCTGTGGAGCATCCACTCATGAGATTGTGTCATGGACCTGCTTAATGTGCCTGCCACCAAGTTCGGAGCTGAGGGAAGGTACACAGCTTGCAGAGTTTCCTTGTATAAGGCAGACAATTCCCAAGCTTTGATGGCCAAGCGATAGAGGAGATAGGATTTTGTGTCCCTTTGCTTGTTTATGTACCAAAGGACCATGGTATTGTCTGTGAGAATCCTTAGGTTCCTGGCAAGAATAGAGGGTGACAGGTCTGTAAGGCTAACAGTAAGGGCCTCTTTTCCCTGATGTCGATATGTTTCTTCCTTTGAGAAGGGGCCCACAGACCCTGAACCTTCCTAGAAACAAAGGTTTCTACCCACCCCATGTCTGAGGTGTCTGTGAAGAGTTGCTGAGCTGGTTGAGGAACCTGAAGAGGTAAACCAGGGTTCTGAATGAGTTGTTGTATATGCATACACTAACCTATCTCTGCTTTCAGGCAGTGAAGAAGGGAGATCATGACATCTAAAGGATGAGCATGCTGGGACCAAACTGTCTTTAGAAACCACTGGAACTTTCTCATGTACAGCTTTGCAAAGGGCAGTATGGGAATATTAGAGGCCATGATCCCCAGCAGTATCCGGAACTCCCTGGCTGTAACAGAAAAGAGAGGCAGAAGAGCTTCCTTGAATACCCTGAGACAGGCTACATTCTCCAGAAGGAGAAAACCCCTCATCAAATCTGAGCGAAACCTGCACCCCAGGAATATAAGATCCTGACTTGGAGTGAACAGGATTTTTTTGAGATTTACTGTGAAACTCACTGTCTGCAGAAAAGGGATGGCTAGGTTCAGATGGTGGGTTAAAAGGTCTGGACTGCTGGCCAGAAACAGCAGATCATCCAAGTATGGGTAGACTTGAAGTCCTTTCAGCCTTAAGTATGCAATGGCTGGGGCTAGGCACTTTGTGAATACCCCTGGAGCAGTAGAAAGACCAAAGGGCAAGGCAGTAAATTGAAAGTACAAATAACCCACTGAGACATGCAAAAATCTTTTGAAGAGGGGGCATATAGGGATATGCAGATATGCATCCTTGAGGTCCAGAGAAGCTAAGAAGGCTTGAGGAGGTACCAGGGGCAGCAGAGTAGGTAGGGGTAGCATTCTAAAAGAAGGCACCACTAGGAAGGTGCTTAATAGGGAGAGATCCAAGATAGGCCTCCAAGGGCCATTTTTCTTTGGAACTAGAAACATCCTGGAGTAAAATCCCCTTCTCTACTGTTCTGGAGATACAGACTGAAATGTGCCTTGGTTGGAGAATTGATCTAGAATCGAAGGAAAGAGAGGGAGGGTCTTCCAAGTCATAAAGTACCTGTTTTAGAACATGGAAATCACCCAGGAATCCTGAGTGATCTCCCTCCAAGCTAGGAGTGAAAGGGAGAGGCGAGGGGATAGGGGGGTATGACTTGGAAGAGGGCGCAAGCCATCATAGAGGACTTTGTCTGGGCTGAAAGGTCTGGTGTGGGGGTGCCACAACACCAGCTGTAGAAGTAACAGCCTTAGCCTGAGGGTGCTTCCTAGAAGTCTTAGCAGGGAAATTGCTATGAAATTTTGGAACTGCTGAAACCAGGTGTTTTAAATCCTGTAGTTTCTTGCCTTTTTTCTGCAGTGATTTAAATAATTCTGCAGCTGCTTTTCCAAACAATGAGGAATTGTCAAGAGAAGCATCAAGCAATTTAAGTGCCTGGGGACGTAGCCAGGAATGTCTTCTCAGAACAGAAGCAGAAGCTGCTACCCTGGCAAAGGCCTCCACTGCATCACAGCTACACTTGATAGAGTAAAAAATCCATGACACCGCCAAAAGATACACCAGCCGTTTATTACATCAAAGACATACTAAGCGCTTTCACCCATCATTCCGTGGGCTTCTTCAGAGTAAAGTACCTGAGCCACCGATTACTTAAGTAGCTAAACAAGCGAAGAGAATACTTTAAATGGAACACGCTACTGCTACCACTTGGTTGGAGACCGAACCACAACTATGCAGTTGTACAATATTCCACAACAGAAGCATGGTTTTATCACTTCTCTTATCGTGGCATTTGTAGGAATAATTTCTTAATGAATAACGCTCATTTTTTGTTAAATTTAGTTACAAGAAAGAAACACTCCGCTGTAAAATTACTGCCATGGATAGGTGTATGCAACTGGATGACATAAACCGTAATATTATACAAATAGTATTGTTCATTTGTAAAAACATTTGCCAGGAAAATCATAAAGGACATTTATATCTGCCATACTCGATTATATATCCAAAATATGGAAATGGTGACGAGCTTTAAGCCGTGGAGAACACAGAAAAAAAATGAAACATACAAAAACTGTCTCCATATCACACAGGAAATGAAAAGTGCAGCCAAGATGTCTACGCTAATACTGTATTAGACTCCTCCTCTGGGGAATAATATTCTAAAGCAAAGGGAATTTGAGTGCAATAAGCTAGAGTCCTAATCAGATGAAGACTTCTCAGATTCTGAGTCCTGAATTTGAAGTTCTGCAGGTTGTCCAGGAATAAGGCCTTGGGACCCGGAGAGTTGCACTGGGGAAGAGGCAAAGGCCGGGCCCGCTATGGGTGAACACCTTCTTCATAGGCCTCAAAAAGTACAGTTGTGTGCACTTACCATAAATGTAGATGTTCGAGTGTATTCACTGTTGCAGTCATTACATTTGGGTAATCTGCTGGCAGGTTGCCCTCAGTCAGCTTGATTAACAAAGTCTTGGGTCCTGCGTCGGTTGCTGTCCCTTCTTCCATGACGTCAGGTCATCAGGGGTATAAAACATGCAGCCGACGCCATTACATCAGTTTTTCTTGCTCCAGATGTCAGGTGCCCCCCAAATGGGGAGCAAAATAAAATTAAAAACACAAAAATATATCTCCAACCTAAAGCAAATACACCAAAAAGGCTTTTAAACATAGTATAAGAAAGTAGAGGTATAGTAAGAGAAAAACTGGGGGCTGGAGGGAGGGTAACCAGGACTGCAACAGTGAATACACTTGAACATCTACATTTATGGTAAGTGTACACAACTGTACTATGTTCTTTGTGTTTAACTCTTGCAGTTATTACATTTGGGCAGATTCCCAAAGCTATGGCTGGGAGGATGGATTTATACAGCATTAGGACCAGCTATAAGGCCCAGCAAAACAGCAGTGGCAAAGCCAGCTCTAGATTTAGAGAAAACTGGTAAGTGATAACGCTTAGTGAAAGTATGAACTGATCTCCAGGTAGCAGCTTCCCTGGTAGGAACACCTCTGAGAAAGGCTGAGAAGTAGATGCAGCCCTGGTGGAATGAGATCTGATCCCCTGGGGGATAGGTTTTCCATGGTGCTTATAGCAGAAATTAATGCAATGGCTTATCCATTTAGAAATGGTTGGTTTTGAAATAGCCTTCCCCTCTGCCCCTGCAGCAAATGCTACCAGCAGTTGTTCAGATTTTCTTCAAGATTTAGTCCTGTCCAAGTAGAATCTATGTTGTCTGTGCACATCCAATGAATGCAAAATCCGCTCCCCCTTGTTCTGTGAATTGGGAAAGAAAGTTGACAAATGAATGGACTGATTAAGAGCCACACTGGATATCACCTACGGCATGAAGGATGGATTGGTCCTGAGTGACACCCTGTCCGCATGAAAGATGATGAAAGGCTCCACTGCCATAAGGGCCTGTAATTCAGATATCCTTCTAGCTGAAGTGATTGCTAAAAGGAAGGCTGTTTTCCAAGAAAGAAATTTTAAGTTTGCAGTAGCAGCTGGCTCGAATGGAAGTAGAGTGAGTTTCTCCAATACAAAGTTAAGGTCCCAGGCAGGGGTTGGAGCTCTCCTGGGTGGTCTCAAGTTTTTGGCCCCTCTGAGGTACTACTTGAGCAGAGAATGAGAGAAGAGGGGAGGTTCTGAGTTGTAATGAGCTGAAATGGCTGAGGCGTGGATTTTAATGGAGGAAAAAGACAGGTCCTTGTGAAGCATCTCAGTTAAGTATTGCAAAATCTGAGGTAAATTGGGCACTGCTGTGCTCATCCCTTCAGATTGATTCCAGGCACAGAATCTTTTCCATTTGTCAGCATAAAATTTTCTTGTACTAGGTCTTCTCCCCTCCAAGATGACATCCATTACAGGTTTGCTAAGGGATGCTAAGGGTGAATTTAAGTGATTAGCCAAGCTGCAAGTTTCAATGTTGGGAGCTGATGGTGCAGAATTTAGTTCTCCTGCTGAGACAATAAGGAAGTTGTCTGAGGCAGGTGCCATGGAGAAATTTGTGACACATTGCGTAGGAGTGGGTACCAGTGTTGGCGTGGCCAGTCTGGAGCAATCAAAATAATTTTTGGTTTGTCCCTGTTTGACTTTTAGCAGAACTTTGGAGAGTAGAGGCAGGGGGGAAAGGCATAGACTGATAGGTTTTTCCAGCTGAAGGACAGAGCATCCACTTTCCAGGCTTTTTTGTGAGGAGTTCTTGTGCAAAATCTGTCCAACTGGTAGTTCTGGGGGGAGGCAAATAGATCTATGTCTGGGCTCCCCTATTTGCTTGTCAACATGTTGAAAATCTGTGGTACCAGTTTCCATTCATGTGGGTCCATGAGATTTCTGCTTAGTTCGTCTGCCAGAATATTCAGTTTTCCTGGCAGGAATTGAGCTTGTAGTTGCACTTGGTAGCTCAAGGCAGTGTTCCACAATGCCATGGCTAGTCTGCACAGGGGGTAGGAATGTGTACCCCCCTGCTTGTTTATGTACCACATAACCGTGGTGTTGTCCGTCTTTACCATTAGTTGTCCTGGATGAATGTAGTCCTTGAAGGCTGTCAGAGCATTCTGTACAGCTAACATTTCTTTTTGATTGATATGTAGGTGCATTTGATCTGGGCTCCATTTGCCCTGAATGCACTTCCCTGCCAGATGAGCCCCCCATGCATAATCTGATGCATCTGTAGTTAGGGATTGGGTGGCACGGGGTAGTGTGAATGGCAGTCCCTTGTTTTGGTGGCAGGCCTCTGCCCACCATAGGAACTCTAGGCGTAGGCAAGGTATGATAGAAATCATTGTTTTCAGGCTGTGACAATGTTGACTCCATAAACTTTTTAAGTACCACTGAAGTTTCCTCATATGCAATCTTGTATATGGAATTAGAAAAATGCAGAAGGCCAAGGCTTGCAGTATTTGTCTTGCAGATAGCAGGGTTTTTGTGGCCACCTGTTTGAAGTAGGTTACCAAATGAATTTGCTTTTCTGGCATGAGGAAAGCCATCTGGGCAGTCGTATTCAAGCTTGCACCCAGGAATGTAATCTGTTGAGAGGGTACCAGTTGTGATTTATTTTCGTTTATGGTGTACCCTAGACAAGTTAGAACCCTTTTTACAAATGCCAGATGCCAGATGTTTTATAAGTATGGCCTGGTTTTCTGCCTGAATTAGACAATCGTCTAGGTATGGATATATTTGAATATTTCTTTGCCTGCAAAATGCAATTACTTGAGCCAGGCACTTTGTGAATACCCTGGGCACAGTAGACAAGCCAAAGGGCAATGCAGAGAACTGATAATGCAAAAAGCCTGCTTTGAAGCGGAGGTATCTTCTGTAAGATTCCCTGATTGGGATATGCAGGTAAGCTTCTTTTAAATTTAGAGGTGCCAACCAGGCATCCTTGCCTAGCATAGGAAGTAACTGGTGAAGAATCAGCATCTTGAATTTTGGAATGTCCAGAAAGGTGTTTAGAGTAGACAGGTCCAGAATTGGACGTCATGATTTGTATTTTCTGGGTACCAGGAAAAGTCTGGAATAGAAACCTTGTCCCTTTTCCTCTTCTGGTACCAGTTGAATAGCCCCCATGTTTAATAGGGAAAGTACATGTTTCTGAGCCTCTGCCCACCCGTTTGGAGTTGGCAATGTGTGGAAATGAAATCTCTATCCCTGGGACACTATATTTAAAACCCATTTTGTCCTGGGTTATGAGTTGCCAGTTTTTTGCATGAAGAGCAATCTTTCCCCCCAAAGGGATGGCTTAAAGGTAAGTGCTTGGTAAATTTAAAGGAAAGTCATTGAGACTGTTTACCATAGGGGATGTCTTGTTATTTCCAGATTTGGAAGTGGAAGCACCCCACTGCTTAGTTCTGAAAGTCCCTTGGGACTGAAACCTGGTGCTTTTGGTGTGTCTGGGTTTGGCTTGAGTGGATCTGGAAGGAGCTGGAAAGGACCAGTTCTTAGTAGGCCAGTGCCTACTAAATCTTGGAGGTTGCACTTGTAAGAAATCTTTCACAGTTTGCATAGATTTAGCTTTATCTTCCATCTTTTTTAGAACTTCTTCAACCTTATTGCCAAACAGCCGGTCCTGATTTAAAGGAGCATCCAACAATTTTGCTTTAACATGATCAGGCAGAGATTGCTCCTTAAGCCAAGCATGCCTTCTAAGCACAGACCCAGTAACAGCAGCCCTGCAAGAGGCCTCTAAAGAATCAAAACCACATTGCAAGGTATGTTTTCCAACTTGTTCAGCTGAATGCAATAAATCCTTTAAATCTTTATTTTCCACACAGTCAGAAATCAATATCATTTTCTGTTTAAGCAGTCCCATGATATGCTGTTGACATTTTAGCATATGACATTGACAGTTTAAAGCCCTGATTGCCAAGGTTGCAGAAGTATACATCTTTTTACCCCACCTATCTAGCGCCCTGGAGTCCCTATCAGAAGGGGTAGGATTTTTAGCAGTAGAAGTCTTAATGCCCTTGGGCCCCAGAGAAATGGTTTCTGGGTCCGCAGCAGGGTTTTTGAAAAGGAACTTGTGGGACTCAGGAACCCTGTAGTATCTGTCAGGTTTACTAGGAGCCGGAGGCAGGGAATCAGGGGCAATACTAGATTCCGAAAACACATCATCAACAATGTCTAGTACAGGAGGTATAGCCAAAGTCCTATGCTAAGGAAGAAGAAGGAAATCGCTAAGCCTTTTTTTGGATTCAGAAAATTCCTAACTTTCCCAGTGGAAATGCTCCCTTAAAGTATGTAAAGTTTCCCCAAAAGAAAAGTCCTCAAGGGGAGAAGCAGAGGGAATGGAATCCTCTGCATCAGAATCCTCATAAGTAGGTATGAACAAATCCAGGTCATTAGAAGAGTCAGATGAAACAGAGTCCTGATCAGAAGATTCATAGACAAGCTCAGTCCTAGGTCTCTTAGAGGGGGGGGGGGGTTGACTACCCCTGATTAGAGTAATTAGATCTTCAGCCATATTGATCATTTGTTTTTTAGGCACAGGGGCCTGAGCGTCGGTTGTTTAGACACAGATTGAGATTTAGGCCATAGTATTGAAGGTGGAGTCGGTTTAATATGCAAATCTGTAGGCCTCAATACACCCTCAGAAGCCGGTGCCTGCACAGCGGCTCCGGACACATCCAAGGTAGAGACATCTGTGGGTTCCATAGGTGAAGCATCTCGCAGCATACCGGACTCCGAATGGCTTCTCAGTAGAGGCCTGCGAATCAGAAGTAGCAGTATCAGGGGCTGCAAAAGCATCTCACTGAGTACCGGTGAACTGGCGATTGGCTTAGGAGAAGCGTCGTCGTCTCTGTCTTTTTCTTTGCGTTTTTTTCAGAATTATGATAGTCGGATGGCTAACCAATGTAATTTCTGGATAATTAAACCGAGAACTGAAATGGATAGTGCGCTGATCAAATAAAGCACAAAACTGACAGCAAGGTATGTCGTGGTCAGGGCCTAGGCAAGGAATATAGTACAAATGAAAATCTTTATAAGGTATTTGCTTCCCACAAGTAATGCAATTATTAACTTTTATTGACATTAGTAAGGAGCAAGAAAAAGTTTCCCCAATGGGGTACTTAGCTTTAAGTTGAAGACTTTGGTTCTGAAACTTGAAAACAAAAATTTCAGGAGTCGGCTGACCGGCACTTGCGAACCGCTTCTGCTTCGGGCACCGCACGGCAAGAAAGACTGATGTAATAGCGTCGGCTGCATGTTTTATACCCCTGACGACCTGACGTCATGGAAGAAGTGACAGCAACTGACGCAGGACCCAAGATTTTGTTAATCAGGCCGACTGAGGGCAACCTGCCAGCAGATTACCCAAATGTAATGACTGCAACAGTGAAACACGAAGAACATCCATCAGTGCCTTAATAAGGCCCTGGGAAAAAGCAACTCAATCAGACATTGGGTTAGAGGGATCTGGGACATGCCTAGTCTTTTGCTTCCTTTTCACAGGCTTATCTTGCTGTGGACAAATGGCAGTCATTGGCCTAACCATACCTCTCAACCTGGAAACATCAAAATTCTGGATAAGGCCCATGAAAAATAGGTACAAATCTGTACACTGATTAACATCTAATTTGCATACATAATTATGCAACCCCACCCACTCGAATGGAATTGTGGGATACCAACTTTCAAACGCAAACTGAAGAACAGACAACGTAAATATGGCACCAGAGTCCCCCTGCAGCCATTCCAATGTCCCATTACCTGGCTATTTCACCCCATTTACCATAAGCACTAATGTGTGCATACTGCTTTACTTCTACAATGATTATTTGGATTTTATTTTTACATTTTGCAGCACAGCAATACACAAATACTAACAGACATCTGCTAAACAAAACAATACTGTCTCGCCATGAAAAGAGACTTGGCATTAAAACTGCTGTGCCCTTGAAACACACATTCATTGAAACAGCATCGAAAGCCACACCACATCCAAAGAAAATGCATCTGGCCAGTGGTGGATAAAGATTACCTTTGGGCTGTTTTCAAATCATTGGCCCCTTGCATACAAAACAAGAAATATACATATGTTCTTTTCCTTGATACACCTTCCTGACTTTATTATGTTACATTCCTTGTATAATACAGCACACTTGTTAGACAGAGCGCATTTTAAATTTGCTTGAACATTTTTCCAGAAGGCTGTACTGCAGGCAATGAAACAAAATGCACGAACCAATACTGACAAAACTGCCCAATTCAGAACATTTTCATCATAAAAGTCAACTTCCACACCCACACTATAAACAGAATGACATTAGTGTAAGCCAAAGGCATCTTGCACAGCTGCTCGCACTTCTTTTCAATTTCAGTTTTTTTTTTGGGGGGGGGGGGACAAAACGTAAAAAAACAGGGATACATTTTAAACATTGCTTGTATAATTTTGGAAAGTTGCTAGAATAAAATGTTGTGTTACCACCATGCATTTCACTGGCAAGTATTGAACCCAGGACCCTATGCACTACAGACAGAGCAAAATACCACTATGCCAAGTCAGCAGTTTCCTGAAAAATAGGAAGACTAAAACATAATGGCTATCATTTAGTGAATTCAGTTCTCACTTCTCACCACAGCTCTCAACTTCTTCGCACAAAAAGCCTGGACAAAGCCAATAATGGGGGAATAAAAATTCAGTTCTTACTTCTCACTCACCATAGCTCTCAACTCTTAGCACAAAAAACCTGGACAAACAACAAAGCCAATAATGGGGGAATACAAATTCTGTTCTCACTTCTCACTATAGCTCTCAACTCTTAGCACAAAAAATCTGGACAAAGCTCACAAATGGTGGTGGCTAGGGACTTTAGGCTCTTTTTACCCTGTACCAAAGGTACAGGGTTTGAGCCTGAATACCTCTAGCCACCAGGTGTATTAAATGGGGGGATTTTCACAAAAACACACACACAGACACACACACTTCATTTGCTGCCGATAATCTGTCCATTATAAGAGTGCCATTCCCACTCGCATTTGCAGCCGGGGCAGCCGGAAGATGTGTGCACGACATGAGCTCCTTGAGCTCAATTCCGACAGGCTGGTAGCCCTGATGGAGCCGACGTCATCGCACATGTGATGACGTCAGCTCCGACAGTGCAAAAATCGAAAAATTAAAAAAAAAAAAAAGGAAAAAATCGGAAATTAAGGGGTGCCACTCGGGAATCGTGGCACCCCTTCATTTTGACCCCAGAATTTGGTAACAAATTTGTAATTCGGTATGGTTGGGAGGTATGGGCCTAAAGTTCCTTGGACAAGGAAGCTGGAGTAGTTCATGAGTCTTCCGCGATTACAAGCTGCTGTTCCCCCAAATTATCTGAACCAGATGTCTGCATAGCCTAGGACGTGCTAGGATCAGCACTCCTGTTGGCTTCTATCCTGGTACCCACCAAGAGTAGACCCTACCTCCGAATGTACCACCAGGTTTTCATCAACCTCAAGATGTATGTCAGAGGGAGTGGGTGCAGCTAAAGACTAAAACTAAAACTTTCCTCTTAACAGACGGCTCAGAAGTACTTGCAGAACCCTCCATAGTGTCCCTAGCCAGATGTCTGAGTCGCTGGTTTTCTAAGTATAAGTTCAAAAGCGACAAACGACTGCGCAAAATTTTGGGAATGAAGGCCTGACAAATAGAACAGGACTGGTGGTCATGAGTAGGCGTTAAGCAAAACAAGCACAGCTCGTGGCTATCTTTATGCAGAATTTGCCTTCCACACCTACACTTGCCCTTCCTGAATGACATTAACAAAACAAAAGGCAGTAGCAATATACTAAATCCCCTATGGGGTATTTATCTGAAGCTGTAAGACGAACCAATGGGATCCATCGGCAGACCGAAAGTACGAGTCAGCCTTTCTGAATGGTGGCGAAAAAGTTCTGAAGATGGTATGTGCAGATGTCCCTTTTATGGCTGATGTCTGTGCCTACGTGCAAAGTCCCCTACTATTCCCAGGTTGGAAGGGAATATGAGAGATTACTACGGTTGTTCGAGGTCAAAATGTTTAAAAAAAAAGAACAGATGGAGGATGGTTAATTACCTCGTAAGAATATTGATTTATTGAACTTCTTTTAGTTGAAATGGATGATCTCACAGTCTCTATTAGTCAAGACCTACTCTTCAATAATATATTACCAAATACATCAATGTGAAAGAAGAAGTGGAACACAGTTGCAATGTCATTTATGACAAAAGCAAAAAATCCGTGTACAGCAGTGGCTCTAAGCTTTTGTATACAGGCTGGACATCGGGTCATTGGGCGGAATACAACCCATATGTAAAGAATACTGCAACATTGAATAGAAGGACATCTGCTTGTGCAGATGCATGTTGACAAGGTATTTGCAAAGTGCTGTGTGAAATGTAACCACAGTGTGCCCTACTGGAAGAGGACAGAAATGTACATGCGCTATTGTAACTGTTTAAATGTATATATTTTAACAGTTTAAAATGGAATACAGGAAGTTAACTTCAGAAAAATAACTGAAATTAAATTGCTTTATGGCTAGGCCATAATAGATGGTATCTTTCTGTTTTCAATGCAGCAAGAGACACACTGTTTGTACTAGGAAACTTTCTGTATTGTCTTTAGGGTGAATTAATTGCTAGACTTGAAAACATGAAGGAATGCAATTGCTTTATGACTTCCAGCATTTGCCATAGATCTGAGTAGAAGCTTTGCCTGTATATGTTTACAAGTAGATGCTAAATACTGCCAGCTTCATCAAAGGTTGTTTGGCCTGGGAGCTAACAGTCAGATGACAAGAAATTATGTCATTCTGCAAGCTATCCCAGAAGTAATATTATAGATATTAATTTGAGAAGTCTCTTAGTGAGACAGAGCATTCTGTCATGGACCTGACAACAACTAGAACATCCATTCACCACATCTCTAATAGTAAGTGCTTAGGTTATAGTAATTCTCTTAGATTCAGCCAGGAATATAGTGAAGCCTAGTCTCGATATTTTTCTGTATTAATTTGAAACTGTCCTGCAAAGTTGTTTTAAATATTTCCTGTGATTTTGAACTCTGATGTCACTGTGAATATATACTTAGTATCGTCTTGTTTTTTTATTATTTATTATTAAATATATTTAAACATTTCATTAGGCTGACCTGTGTAGAGATATTTAAGTTCTGAGAGTACTTGCACATTTATTTTGTGACACAGTGTGGGCCACTCCTAACTGCCTTGCTCTTGGTCATACTACCATTTGTGTTAATATTAATATTACACAGTAAGATTGGATACCCTTTGTTAAGAGACTTAAAGTAGCTGATAAGGAGTTGACTGGTGGCAGTGGTAACTACCTTATAGTATGGGCAGAAGGGGGCATAGCTGGTAAACCTGTGACTGCCTCTCCCAGTTGTGTGTGTAAATCAAACCTCAAAGAGAATATGAGTCAGTTACTTGGGCAGAGACATGAAGCACTGGTTGGAAAGAGAAGATGCTGGAGATCTTGGCTTGGTCACTCAGCTGACATCTCAACTCTATAGCTCTGTCAGTCGGGAATCTTATTGGGGATCTGGAAAAAGAATGAGAAACCAGTCCTGGACTGATTGTGATCTCTGTGTGCTCTTAAGGGAAATTCCATTTGTTACATAGAGCTGTATTTGGAAATATTGTATGTGCACTTGCTGTCCTCCCAGTCCCCACTGTTGCCAGTGGTGAGGATTGAGGCTCCTTGACTACTGGTCCAGTGGTGGAGTGTCACAGAGGGCAATCTCTGCCTCACGCCACAGCCTCAACAAACCATATCCTCTCTGATCTACTGCATATCGACAAGTCCAGTGATGGAATAAGCGCATGATCAAGAGATCTTAATCTCATCCGCAATGTGAATGGAACACACTGGAGGGACACAGAATACCACTTGTTTGGAATCATCTTTTTCTCCAAAAAAAGCAAAGCACTTCCCTTACTCTATTCAAATGTAATCTGGATAAATGGATGGGAAACCACAAATTCATCACTAGTTTATCACCCTTGTCTCTTATGGGCAGAGGTAACATGTAAATGTTCTGACAAGCTCTGTGATAGTCATACTTTAATTACAAGGGTTAAAACTTCATGAGAATACTGGGCTAGGCTTCTAAAGATTCTCACAGATCAATAGCCTAATGTACGTTTATGATAATGAAAAGTTTTATGAACCTAAAACAGTCATAATAGAAACTATATGCATAATGTACGTTTATGATAATGGAAAGTTTTATGTTACTAACAATTAAATAAGATCACAGTACCTAAAATCACATCACAAATTAATAATGTGATGACCAAAGTTGTTTATAATAAACAGTGGATTAATGCTGAGGCTTACCGTGGCAAGGGTGCAAGGTTTGAATCCTTTCCCCGCCTTTGTAGCTGATGTTTTGTATGGCAGTTAGTGCAGAGGGTCAAGGCTAAGAGTTATAGTTTATGTGGTATAGGCTTTGATTCCTGTAGCCCTCATTTGCCTGCTGTGTGACCTTGAGTGAGTCACTTAACCAGACAGTGAGTGGTTCCAACTGAAAATCTGAGCTAAGAACTTCATATGTATATACATAGTATAATATAAGACATTGAGATACGCCTTTGAAAATAGGGACTCTGCTTTTACTACAGAGAAAGGGACTAACGTTACAGCTCCTGCAGGTATGTTCACTTGTGGAAAATGTGTGTGTTGTCAATACATTTACACTGAGACTAGTTATGTCTTCCAATACATTAATTTTAAAATTGTTTTTTTCTCATCATTTTGATTGTAACACTAAGAACTTGGTTTATGCTGTGGTTTGTGTGTCTTGCAAGTATTTTTACATAGGGAAGACTTGCCGCAAACTTTCTGACGGGATCAAGAAACGCTATGGTGCGATTAGAAATAATGATGTTTATAATGCACTGGCTAGATTGTTCATGTTAATTGTCCTGATATATTCTAGCAGTCACGTAGTATCCTGTTAATGTTTACTACTTTTAATGGTTATTTTCTCTTTTATTGCTTTGGTTACTAGTATTTGTTTCAAAGTGTTGCATTACTAAGCTCACTTCTGAAGAAGTTCTTGGATATGACACAACAAAAGTGCTAAAATAAAGCAGTTCTAGTGAAGTTGGTCTTTTTTTATTTTGTTATGCCGAAGAAGTTTAGCATATATATTGTTATGTTTAGAAATTGCACCGTCCATCTGCTTTAGAAGAACAAACAAAAGTCAAGAATTGCTGATAAATACGAGAGAAGGTGGCTGAATGAATGAAGCCAGTAATGACACATAAGCCACAAACATCTAGGGGTGGTATTGTATGAAAGCACATCTGCTGTCAAATCCTTTACATATATGGTAATTTCATAAGTAACTATTTCATTTTCATCAGTATGCAATTCATTGGTCATACCAGCCAAATACATTTTACACAGAGATGAAATCATATAAACAATGGTACAGGACAACCTCTGATATCGTTTTTTTTATTTTAATCCAGTAAGACTAGTTCACTCAGTATTCCATAGTTATAAAAGAAAGCCTAGCACCTGGTATAACTCACTCATATTGTGCCTTCCTCATTGAGCAAGAGGTCATGTATAATATGCACAAACTAGTTGGTTCTTGTGGCCAATACAAGCGGCTACAAGTGCTATAACTGTGTCTTTTTTCTGGTTGTGTAATTCCCCCATTTCCCTGTGTATTGGATGGATTGTTTACCACATTTTACTGTTGACTATCACTTTCTCTTTCCTTATTAGAACTGCCACGCATCTGCATCCTGAATTGTTGAATTCTCTCCCAGTTTTTCAGCCTTCTACCTCTCTGGTAAGTAACTTTGCTCATTTAACCTTCATCCTCTGTAGAAAAGAAAAGAAAAGTATGTCACTTCAGTGACCTTTGAACCATCTTCCCATAGTGTTCAAGGAACAGATTCCTTGTTATCTTGCAATTTTTTTCTTCTTCTTTCTTTCTAAAGATATGTCCCTATTGGACTTCTGTATTTATTTTTTCTGATGAATACAACACTGTAATTATTTGAAAATGTTAATCACACACTTTGTACATATACACATATATAATCCAGTTTAATGTCAACAATGGGCTGATGTCAAAGAAAGTTAAGAAATATAAAAAGACATAAAAATGCAAAAGAACAACTTGCAATGCTGCTTAAAATGATGCAACAAAACCAGCCAAGTTCTATGAAATGGTTATGTTATATGAGACTTTAAAACTACCAACCACAGGACTCTCCAGAAACTGTCACAGAACTAAATTCCACTTGAAGAGGAACTAAAAGGCAATTTACAAATGCTAGATGTATCCAATTACATTACAGGAATCACAAGCAGTTCCCTGGTAGCCAGAGTGGCTAAGCTTACTGGTATGGATTCAACAGCTCCTTAAGGCAGATGATCCTCAATACCACAGGATGCCAGTGCAGGTTATGTAGCAGATGAGTGATCTGATTATGAAAGAAAACACTTGTCACTAACCTGGCTGCAATACTCTACAAGAGTTGAATATGCCCAAGGTCAGCATAATGCAGTCTACGTTAAAACAAGCTATTCTGATCTAGGCACAAGGAGACCAGTGCACAAATATTGAGAACAGCAGCTTAATTTAGTTTATATCCCTCAGAGGAAAACAAGATGACTTGAAGTGAGAAGACAGTTGGTCTCTAAAGTGATACATGATTACTGAGGATCTAAGAAAGATTTCATAACTTTGTCTTAAGGGATCTAGACACTGTTGCTGAAAACTCCTTATTGTTTGATCATCACGTCTCTGCAGTAGTTCAGAAAGCCTTCTTTCCGCCTCATCTAATTTACAAAGGTTCCTCCACTATTTTATGTATTTTGCATTTGTTTACTGTGTTTGTCCAATGGGGATTAGTCAAAAAACCCTTTTCACTAGAGGCCCAACGATAAAAGCTTTAACATATTACACAAAAATTTAAAAAGACTTTCAGTAATACACATAAACAGACACTAAGTAATACACATTAACAATTACACATTCACTTGCTAATGAGATTACATTCATATGAAATAAATGTGAACTATGAAGTAAGGGAAAATCATGATAGTATAAAAGATACTTATGCATTATTTGATGAACACTGATGAACATTAAATAACTGAAGAGGTGTATTATTAGGTTTGTTAAATAGATAACAGATCATGTGATTAGTGCCTAGAATTCAAAAAAATGCAGGCGAGAGAAGGAACTAGGTAATTAGTTAAGAGGTAATATATAAAGCAGGTTCATAAATATATAAATATATACATTACGGCTATTATGAAGATTATCTTAACATAGTTCTGTGAGTAGTGTCACAAAGCTATGCATATAGGTTCGCAGATTAGTACTAGGCCAACTGCACTTATGGGCCATTTTAAACTTAGACAATTACCCCATGTAAGAATCAAACCCTGCACTTTTTAAGTGTCTGTAAGGTAAACACCTTAACCATTATCCCAACCTCCATCCTGGAAAAAGAAATATGGACATGGGAAAGAAAAAGAGATTTAATATGTTGTAATGTTTATGGAAAAGAGTAAGCAAAACTAACCAATACAAAAAGAGCAGCACTAAAGATATCAGAAGAGAAACACAGGCAAAGGAATCCGGATATGGAAAACTTTACCTTTACAATACAAAAAGTAAGAAGACAAATACGAAAAGTAGAACAGGAGATTAGTAATGGAGAAGTCAAAGAAGTAGAAATTGAGGTTATGGAGCACCTGCAAAGTGAAGGACTCCGTGTAGAAAATCGAATGCAGAAAGCACCACAACAGGATAGAGCAATGGGCATCCAAATTAAGGAGAAACCAGTGGAATAGGAAGCAATTGATCAGGTGCTATCTCAAGATATTTTGGAGCCTTCCACAGGAAACCAGTATAAATGTTCACTTAAAAAGATAGCAAGGGAAGGAGCAGGAAACTATGGAAACTCCAATGCAGTCAATATTGAGGAGTGCTAGGCCAGTGAGTTCCCATATGACAGAGCAACGTATGGCACAGGATGAAATTGAAGAGGAGGTGCCACAGGAAGATGCTATAGAACTTTCTATAGAATGCCCGCAGGAAATGGAAAAAAAGGGTCTATATTAGAATATCGAAGTTTCAAAACTTCGAATGTTCTAATATCAAACCCTATTCAGCGAAAGCTGAAAATATTGAAGCAACAGAAAACCTAATTTTTTCCTAGGGAAAGAATTTGGTTGTCTGTTTCTGTTGCTTCGGTATTTTCAGTGCTGTGGTGGAAAGTTACGGGTCGGGTTCAGGTAAGTGTGTGATTGAGTGTGAGTTAGGTTAGTTAGGGTGCGGGTTAGGTACGTGTGTGATTGTGTGGACATGAGGGTTAGGTGGATTAGGGCGTGGGTTAGGTATGTGTGCGACTGTGTGGATGTGAGGGTTAAGGTGGATTAGGTGAGCTAGGGTTAGGGCGCGGATCAGGTAAGTGTGTGACTGTGTGGACGTGAGGGTTAAGGCAGTGTGGGTGAGTTAGGGTTAGGGCGTGGGTGAGGTGAGTGTGCGATAGTGACGGACCTTAGGGTTAGGGTTTGGGTTAAGGTAAGTGGATAGTAAGTGGTGTGTGTATATTTTAGTGTAGGGTTAGGTGTAAGATTGTAGGTGTATGTGTGTGGATTGCTGTTTGTTTGGTGTGTTTGTGTTGTGTGTATGTGCTTTGGAACAGCAATTTTTTTCCCAAAGAAAAAATTCGCTGACCTGTATGTTCGATGTTTTCAGCTTTCGCTGAATAGGGTTCAATATTAGAAAATTCAAAGTTTTGAAACTTCGATGTTCTAATATAGTCCCGAAAAAAAGGGATGAGCCCTCAGTTTGGAAGAAAATGAGCTAAGAGATGAGTTGCTTGATTTTATAGACATAGATAGATATATCAAGAGCAACTAATGAAATTGACTGCAGAAGGTCAATAAAACCCCAAAAGCCAGAACTCTGATAAATCAAATGAACACAGTAATTAGGACTGTCCATAGAGATCCATGCATTATAAAAGAAGTAAACAGGATGTATTACTGTGAAGCTAAATTAATAATTAATTTTGTTCTACCAAAAGAACACATGGTAGTGAGGGAAAGGAAGGGGAGAAATCAAACACCATAATGGAAGTATCAAATAGAGAAAACTATAAAGCAATTAAGAAGTGCAACTGTTAGAAGACTATAGAAGGGGGAACACATCAACAAATAAATTAAGACAGATGTGATAAAAGCAATGTGCAGTATTAGAACAGACTAGCATCTATCATGCTCTATTGCAAATAAACTAAAAATGTCAGCACAAGCAGAAAAACGTAGAAGATATGAAGACAAAAAAAAGGAAAAGTACAAAATAAGCAATTTATTGATGACCCCAAAAAGTTCTATAGAGAACTGGGAAACAAGGTAAAAAAAAAAAAAAAAAAAAAAAAGAAATGATGCATTTTGGAGAAGTATCTATGAAGATCCTGTGGAACATAACAAAGATGCTAAATGGATAGCAGAAGTTAAAGAAAGAATAAGAAGTTTAAAGGTAAAGGATATGAAATGGGATGAAGTAACAGTCAGAGAGACTGAAACAAAGTTAAAAAAAAAAGCTAATTGGAAAACCCCAAGCCCAGATGCAGTACCTAACTTTTGGCTAAAAGTATTAACATCTTTCCACGAAGATTTAGCCATGAGTACAAACTACTTATATGCGTACCCAGAACAGATACCAACCTGGCTAATAACAGGAAAAACAATGCTCCTACTTAAGAGTGAACCTTCAAGCTACCCTAAAAATTATAAACCGATAACTTGCCTTCCGATGACATATACACTATACACAGGAATTGATGCCAACAGAGTTTATAGTCATTAAGAAGAAAACTCAATTATGGCAGTAGAACAAAAGGGCAATAAAAGAAAGTCATATGGAACAAAGGATTATTTGTTGTTAAATAAAGTCATAGAGGAGAACTGCAAAAAGGGGAAGAATCTAAGTATGGCATGGATTGACTACAAAAAAGCATTTGATAGTATCCCACATTCATGGATAAAAGAGTGCTTAAAATGTATAAGATACATCCTACACTGATCGACTACATTACACTGACCAAAGTGACCATGAAACAGTGGCAGACCACTTTGCAATTAAGCTATGATAAAGGACAAATGATTATCCCAGGTATAAAAATTCAAAGGCGGATATTCCAGGGTGACTCTCTGTCACCGGTACTATTCTGCCTTGCCCTTGACCCATTAAGTGGTCTACTTAACAGCCTAGGCCATGGCTACAATTTGGCTCCTAGAAAACAACAAAGTCTAAAGAATCCTCATATTCTCTTTGTTGATGATTTAAAACTGTATAGCTCATCAGATGAGAAACTGAAAGCAAAGCTGCATATTGTCAAAACTTTTTCAGATGATATAAGAATGTCATTTGGTCTTGATAAATGTGCAACATTTAAAGCAGGAAAACTGCAGCACCAGGAAAACATCAGTTTGGGACAAGAATGTGATATAAAAGAACTTGACCAAGACGGAGTGTATAAATATTTTGGAATTCATAAGGGATCAGCAATACAAAACATGAACAAATGCGAACAAAACTTAGTAAGGAATATTTCAGAAGACTTTAATCCTGAAAACAGCATTGACATCTAGGAGCAAAATCCAGGCTATAAACCAATTTGCTCTACTTGTCTTAACTTACAGTTTTAGAGTAACTGATTGGATCCAAAACATGTTGGATAGATTAGATAGGAAAACAAGAAGGATGTTTCATGTCCACCAAATGATTTATAAAAATCAGTGTATACCAAGATTATATATTCCCGGTTCCGGAGGAGGGATGGGCCTCCGTGAAATGGATTACATGTACAAATCTGCAATTGTGGAACTCCACACCTATCTGCTGACCTCACAAGACCCAAACGTAGTGAAAGTTTTGAAACATGAGGAGAATAAATCTAAGATGACTTCCCTGCTTAATCTAGCAGAAGCATATCGGCATCAAGCAGGAATGGAAAGCAAACCACAAGTAGATAAAAGTCAGGCAGCAACTGAATGTGCAAAAAACAAAACAAAACAAAAGAAACAATACAAGGTGAAGGACCAGATGAGAAGACAAGAAATGTGTAAAATTCATAAATACAGTTGCAAGAATAGAAACCTTTTGGAAGAACCTCATGTTGATCAGGAATGAATGCAGGAATGGTTAAGGAGAGGTGAATTCAAACCAAGAGATGAAAGGTTAATATTGGCGGTACAAGACAGTGGGCTATGTACACGTTGATTTACAAAGTGCACTGAACATGTGGGAGAAACAGACAAATGTAGGTTTTGCAAAACAGAATTGAAAACAGTTGCATACCTTCTTGCTGGTTGTGACATACTAACGGCAAAAGGACTGTATACAGAAAGGCATAATAATGTGTCGAGACTGTTGCACTGGGGATAGTGCAAACATTATGGTACTGAAGTGGCTGAAAAACACTGGAGGCATGAGCCACAAAGCATCATAAAAATTGATGAAGTCTACATCACATGGGATCATCCATTACCAACAGTTCAAAAGAGAGACACTAGAAAATCGGATATAGTGGTCCAAAAGAATACAAAGGTTGCATTGATCCTTGAAATCATCACACCCATTGACTACAGTGTCTTGCATACAGTGAGACACAAAGTTATAAAATATCAGGATTTTCAAGCAGAAACGAGGGCAATGTGGAAGAAATAAATTCAGATAGTTCCAATAGTAGTAGCAGGTGCAATGGGTCTTATAAAAGCTTCTACAATCATATTTAGATATGCTACCAATACATGTAACTCCATACAAATTGCAGAAGGAATCATTACTGGGCACACTGTGTGTGCTGCGAAGAGCACTACTGGCTGACATCAAAGAATGAAACAATATTAATTTCATGAACTTTAATCGTACTTTGGCTTAGGAATGGGGTCCATTCCTGTAATGGTATTAGAAACCTAAAAGATTTGGAGAAATTTAAAAAGGGAGAATCTGTTATAATTACTCAAGTTTTAGTGAATACAAGATGTGGGGCCATAGGATGCTGAACAAAGACACGTGCTTTGATGCTATAAGCAAGCTGAAGAGAACAGTGGTATTTATCCTAGAGATATACACTAAATCCAAACAGCAAGCTGAACAGAATGGTGGTATTTATCCTAGAGATATACACTAGATCCAAAGACTTCTTTATTCCTCTTTAATAATATCTGTGCAGATCCATTAATGAATATAACTTCTCTTTTAGTATGTACTGGCTTAAACATATCATTCAACTTGAGAAACCTCAGAGATTCACAACTAAAGATCTGTGTCATCAAAAATTTCAGTTATCAGGACAGATTGGTTGCACTTTTCCTGCATTCAATCTCTTGTAGATTCCTCTGCAGAGATCTGCATCTAGTCTTGCGAGCCATGAAAGATCCAACCCTCTTTGACCTTCTTGTCCTTTGCAGAACAAATGGTATCTCAAATAACCAGTTAAAGGAACTAAAGATCATTAGCAGATACATAAAATGTTGGTGTGATAGATTCATATCCCAAAGTATCTCTCAGCTATGAAACAAGTTCTCACTCCATGTCAAGTAGAGTTGTACCCTTGTAACCTTCAAGGTAAACCTAGACAACGGAATGAGCATACTCAAATTCTCTCGCGGTCTGCACCCTTGCTGCCTGCAAGGTAAACCTAGACAGTTATGAACAACTACAAATTCTTCCTTGATGTATCTTGTTTTTCTCTCCTCAAGACTAGAGGGAACTTGAATATGGGTTTTTGGCTAGGCTTGTAATGGTTTGTAGACTGATTGCCTAGTACTTACATGTGAACCTATGAATATTTAAAATACAGGTGACTGTGCTAAAGATTAATCATATGATAGTGGGAATGAGTACTGTAGGCCTTATAGCACCATAAACGTCAAAGCCTAAGTCTTGGCTAAGATGAGTTTTAGTCATCTCTTCCTGATGCAAATAAAAATGCATCACCATTTTTGGTAGATGAGCTAATCACTGTCCCCATTCAGCCCTAGCCTGGGCCAAGAAGCACTATAATTATTTACAGAAAGTTTACACTTATAAAAGAATGTGCAACTTACAGAGTTTAAAAATAGTAGCAAACTAATCATGGAAAATAATGTAAAATATACCAGTCCCCCAGAATCAAATACAAGTATAATACTCATAAGAGTCTTTTAACTCATTCATGCCTGTAGAGCTACTTCAATAAATCCTCATTTTACCCCTCTAGTACCAACGACATTAAAAACTTTGTAGGTTCCACACCTACAACTCCACAGTATGTTTATAACTTTAACCCTGAAAAGGTTTTACATTTGCACAAATGCGGTCACTGAAATCTGCATTTGTTCATGTATAAAATAAAAATATACAAAAACAGTGGTTCTATAACAAATTTAAGAAAAGCACATTTCAGTACAGCTATCTCCAGTTACTGTTCACATTCTTTGTGTCCTTATACCAGCCTCAGTACATCACTGAACATACTTTGATTAAACTGTTATACTTCATTTTATTTTTTGTCAATAACTTCTACAATCTACTTTCAGACAGTATTCTTGCAAACAATAGCCAATTTACTTTACACATGTACATCTTAACAACCTGCTTGGTTTCTGCACAGTGAAGTTCAATCCCATGGTGCAGAAGCCAATCAGTGTGTTCTTTATTTGAAATGATGTGAACTACCTGTTCTTGTCATTTGTTGGGGGAGGGGGTTATTTCCCCGGATCTATGGCAATAAAAGCAGGGCTGCATCCTGCATTCTTTCTTTATTCTATAATTTCTGGCATCGTCTGAGGTGTAGGAGAAGGTAGGCAACCCTTTACAAAGGCAAGAAATATCTGTCTGGAGCCAGATGTGGCCATTCATAAGCTAGTGTACCCTTGTTTCATGTCCCGATTATGGGCACATGGCACGCAACATGAAACAGTAAATGAAACTATCAAACTCAAGACAGGGTTTTACCTGTGTCATTTTATTTAATATATCTTTTATCTATTTATGTTTTATTTATTACAATTAAGTTGTACTGCATTTTTTGTAGAGGGGAGATCTAACTAGCAGAAGTACTGAGACAGTCTATTAAAATGTTGTTGCCACTACTCATGAAATGAATCATTAGCCATAAACGTATACTTGCCCTGCTCTAATTATGCTGTATTTTTCTGAGGATGTTGTCCACTTGTGGGTACTTTCTTTTCTTGATTATTTTTATGTCCACTGTGACTCTAATGTTGTCCACTTGTGGGTACTTTCTTTTCTTGATTATTTTTCTGTCCACTGTGACTCTACTAGCTCCCATGGCACCTATAATAGCTCTCAACTTCTTTGTTCAAGAATCTGGGACAAAGCCAAAAACTGGGGGAAAAGGCACAAAACCAGTTTACATATTAACATAATTCATTTAAAAAGTTAATAAAACAACAGGTTTTGCATCAACATACATTTTAGGAACAATAAGCAGTATGATATTCTAATGCCTGACATTATTTAATATCTTTAATTTTCAGTAATTTCCCAAGAAACCAAACCTTTTATGTGGGACAGTACAAAAAATGTGAAGCAAAATTCAGGGACATTCTGCAAAATCATTGACAGCTGAAACATATACAACCTACATTTCTCTACCAGTTTAATGTCCTGGATATTTTATTTTGTTCTGTGAACTTCTAAAATGAATTATAGTAATAATTTAACTTTGGAACATAACAAGTGGGCTTTAACTTACATGGAACTGTTAGCAACAGTATGGCTTGTATTATATACATTGTGAGTTAGATGGTAGTGTCTCTCTCTCTCTCTTTTTGTTTAGTTTCTGACTGCATTTAAATGCAGGGACTTTACTGTTTAGATGCAGTGGCACATTTATTTGTGAAAATTACTAACACATCTAATACAGGGTAGGGTCCTCTGTTAAAGATAGCTATAGTATAATTTTTATTTTTATAAATAGGAAGGTTTTTTGTAGTGCATTTTGAACTGGACCCCAGGGTTTTTATAAGGGCATGTGACGATGGTAATTTCAGAAGACGTGTACTCTTAAGTCCATATGAGTATTGTAACTGCCTTTTCCATACTTTCCCTCATTGCAAGCACTTGAACTCCAAACCAGTTATTTTACATTGGGAGGGTTGTGGTCTAGACTCTTGTGGCAGGAGAGTGTGGCCTACACCCTTCTTAGCTGGGAATTGCTTGCGAAGGCCAATTGTGCCTGTTATTCTAAGTGTCTTTATTCTGGTTTAAGCACTTGGATTCCAAACCAGTGACAGAAGAGGATAGCCGGTACCCTTCTAAGCTGAAAAATTGATGGCTGAAGGCATATTGTATCTGTCTTCTGAAGTGTCTTAATTCTGGCTTAAGCACCTGGGCTCTACAGCCAGTTGTTTTACATTAGGAAGGTTTGTGGTCTAGACTCTTGTGGTGGAAGAGTATGGCCTACACCCTTCTAAGCTGGGAACTGCTGGTGAATTGCTGCTTTACTTAAACTGTTTTTTGCTGTTGTGATTGTAATTTTATGCACTTTGAATTTCTAGTACTTCTGCATTTTATAGCATAGGCTATATTCAGACTTGCAGAATCTAGACTGTTTGGTATCACTTGAGCACTAAAACCAGCTCTTCAGTGAGATACTGAATGATCTGAGGCATCCAGTGCTCCCAACTAACTATAAGGTTAAAGACCTTCTGCACCCTTGTAGGAGGAGAGTGCTGTCTGGGTCCCATCTTATCGAGGATGATTGGAGCAGTGCTTAGAGAGAGTGTCTTTATTGGCTAGTTTGAGATAAAAGGGTTATCCCTTGTTTTGTTTAAGGCCTGCGTTTGCACTTGTCTGTGTGTAGTGCACCACTGTGCACTGTCACATAGCGATGGACATTGTTGGTGGTTTAGACGCAAATGTTTTGCTTGTTAAATTTTCCCTTAGCACTTAGCTTGAGGTCCTCCAGAGGTTTTCTGCAGCCCTGGTCTACTATCAGGTGGAACACTAAGTCTAGCCTCAGAGGTACCAACACACCTCTCACCCAGTAGCCATTGCTAAGTGCGACCTCTTTTCCTGACCATATAAATTTACCTAACACTATGGATGGACAATTTCCCACAGTTTCCCCAGCCAGTTTGGTCAACATGGGCATCCTGAGGCACTGTAGCAACTGCCTCATGTTCACCAACAGTGCTTTACTCCTTGTCCATACAAACTCAACATGTGAGATATACAACTATATTAAGAACCTTGAGTCTATGCTCGCACACACCAGTCAGTACATATAACAATGAGTGGGTTGCCAGCATGCACACCTCACCTTCTACTCCACCCAAACCTGCATCATACATGCCTACCTATGTGGAGATCCTCACCAGAAACATATCTAAACACCAGAGACCTCACAATC
Source organism: Protopterus annectens (assembly GCF_019279795.1). Taxonomy (NCBI): domain Eukaryota; kingdom Metazoa; phylum Chordata; order Ceratodontiformes; family Protopteridae; genus Protopterus; species Protopterus annectens. The sequence continues at coordinate 1,394,545,816 of NC_056729.1, forward strand.
ACAAACATAAGCAAGCTACACACAATATTTCCTCTGCAGAATACAATACACATAAAAACTCATGTACCAGTGTTTCACCTGGCATGCCCTTAAGACAAACCACAAAACCAAACATATTAGTCATTGGTGATTCCATTGTGAGAAACACAGATATCCCTCTCCCCAGGCTGGAAAAGGAAAAGGTCACAGTCCACTGTCTGTCAGGTACGAGGATACACCATATTACACATGCACTCAAGTCTCTTAACGCCAGGTACTGTTATGCTGTGCCATAGTCCATGTTGGTATGAACAACTTGAGCTGTACCTCTCTGGACTATATGAAGAGAGACATGACTGAGCTCTCAGACTATGTGTCTCAGGGAGGTATGAACCTAGCCTTAAGCAGCATTTCACCTTCACCTAGGATGATGCTTCAATACAAACAGAAAATGCCTGACTTCAATAATTGTGTCTAATAACTGGATGGCGCAGTGGTAGCATTGTCACCTCACAGCAGGAGGTTCTCCAGTTCGATTCTCAGCTGGGGTGTCTTGTGTGTGGAGTCTGTATGTTCTCCCTGCATTCGTGTGGGTTTACTCTGGGTGCTCCTGTTTCCTCCCATGTTACAAAGACATGTGTCAGGAGTATTTCTCCCTGGGCCTCCGCTGAAAATTGGTTCATTCCAAGTCAGACTTTCCCAGTAAATAAATAAATAAAAAATTAAATCAGCTTAGTTTCTGGTGTCATTCTAAGGAGATCCAGTATCTGTCAGCCTGAAATGACATGATCGAAAGACCTTGATGCTTTGCCAGAGATGGTCTTCATCTATCATCCCAGAGATTTCGGCTACTGGCTAAGGCTCTTGTCACTCCCATAGCACCTTTTTTAGGCAGTGTCTCAAGGACAAAATTCCCGAAGTAAAATCAACCTCAAGGTTATGCTGCTAAATGCTAGGAGTCTTAATGCAAAACTGCACTCACTGGAAGAAGTCCTTACCTTGGAAGACGCAGACATTTGTGCAGCCATAGAGACCTGGTTCAAGGCTCTGGAGAGCACCCCAGCCATACCAGGCTACACCTCCTTCCACACGTTCAGACCACAAACTGAAGGCATGAAAACTAAAGGAGGTGGTGTATCAATTTTCATTAAAGATAAATGCAACTCCAGATTGGTCAAACAGCATGATTCCCTGGAGATATGTCAGGTGAAATTAACTGTTGGTAGGACACCTATTCAAGTCACTGCCAGCTACAGGATGCCCTCCATGAATCAGGGCACCCACTTTGCCTATTGGATGTACTTGAGTATATTAAGATACATCTGAACACCATGGTTTTGGATGACTTTAACTACCTATCCACTGACTGGGTAATTTACTCGTGCTCAAACTTACTTGCCCAAAGTTACTTCAACTTTGTTAACTCCAGTGCCCTGGACCAGCTGGCTGACACCCTCACAAGGGGTGCAAACATCCTGTACCTGGTGCTTACCAATATGGGGGACCACTGTAACACCCCCACTGTGAGGTCTTTCCTGGTGAGATCTGACCACAAATCAGTCTCAGTAATTATCACACCTGACCCCCCCCCCCCCCACCAGCAGCAAATAAACTAAAAAACTTCTCCAAAGCAGATTAGATTACATGGGATGGTATAAATAGCTTCTCTGCACCTCCCCCTCAGATAGAACTGGCAAATATGCCAAGTTCTCAAAGTGCATTAGCCCACTAGGCCACTCACCTCTGTTACACCAATGCTTTATACAAACACCTGTATAACTGCACTGACTCAGCCATACCTGATAGGACCAAAACAAGCTCCTCAAGGAAGAACAAACCTGCCTGGTGGACAACTGCCATTAACAGGCTTTACAATAAGAGGAAGAAATTGCTATCTAAGAGTAAGAGGGAGATTGCCCTAAACTGGAAACATTCCCTCATCAGCTTAAACAAGTGAATAAGACTTCTTGTGAAGTTATCCAAAGCAAACTATGAATCCAAATTAGCCTCCTGAAGTCAACCATAAGGCGTTCTTTAGTTGCATCCATAACCTAAAAGGAAAGGCCCAGATTTGTGCTGAACTGGTAGTTAATGATACCACAAATACTGAGTGTGTGGGCATCGCTAACCTACTGGCTGACAGGTTCTGTGAAAACTTTGCTCCCCTGTTCCCTCCACATGCACCCCATGACATCCCTACCACCTGTCCCCTACCTTGTATCTCTAAAGAGCAGGTTGTTAATGCCCTCTTTAAGGCCAGGAAAACAGCATCTATGGAACCTGATAATATCCCAGAATGCTTCCTACCTGGGCTCCAAGAAGAATTAGCAACACCATTGAGTACTCTTTTCAATCATAGCCTAAGCACCAGCTTCATCCCAGCTGAATGGAAAGTGGCCACCATTATTCCCTTGCACAAAGGTGGTGCTTTCATTGACCCCGGGAACTAAAATCTATTAGCTTGACTAGTCTTATCTGGAAGGTCACTGAGCGAATCATCATGGACCTTATCAACAAAGATTTAGGTAATCTCCAAACACTTGACCCTACTCAGTCTGGAATTGTCAAAGGGAGGATCATAAATGTTAAACCTGGTGGAGTTCTTCAAGACAGTAACCACGGCCCTGGATGAGGGGAAATCTGTGCATACAGCTTACCTAGACTTAGCCAATGCATTTGACTCTGTCCCGCACTCAGACATCATTGACAGACTCACCCAGCTAGGTATCAATCCTAATCTATTTATTTATTAACATCTGTTGACTGGAAAAGTCCACTGGGTCAGAAACCCATGTTCAGTGGAGGCCCGGGGAGACAAACTCCCTAATGAGTGATATAAGAACATCGCAATACAGTTGATAGGTAGTTATACAATTTTAGAAAGAAAAACTTTAAACTAAATAAAAAAAAATGTAGACAACAATTATCACATCACAGCAAACCTTTTTACAAACACCGTTGCACCTTCTATTTAACACAGAGGTGAGGGTAAAGACATTTTGTAGAAAAAAAGAAGTTATATTTAATTCAATTTAAGTGCACTGCATTAAAAACTGAGATATACACTAGTACCCTATATTGTTAGATGGGTCGCTAACTGGCTCACTGACAGAACCCATATAGTCAAAATAGGAAAATCCACCTCCTAGAAAGCATTACAGACCTGTAAACAGTGGTGTTCCACAGGGATCAGTCCTGACACCTCTACTGTTTGGAATCTATTTCTCTGAAGTACAACTAAAAACTAAAGGTCTGTGGCTGAAAAAATCTGTTGATGACTGCAAAGTGGGCACGGTCACAAAATCTCCAAATGATGTCAACATCCTACAAGAGGGTCTTACACAAACAAATGACTGGTGCCAAAGTCATGGCCTTAAACTCAATGCAAAAAAATGTATTATCATCCCTTTCCATAAGGGTGATGTTCCTGCTAACAACCACATCAAAAGCAACACCTTAAGTACGCACTCAGTGGTGAGAGACCTGGGCACACAGGTTGACAGCAACCTTACTTTTGACCACCATGTCTCCACAATGGTAAGAAGGGCATTCTATACTGCTCAGTGTATTGCATCCAGAAAAAAAGAAGTTATAACCTCCCTGTACTCCTCCCTCATCAGGCCAATAACTGGATACAATGCCCCTTTTGGTATGTACCTTTCCAAGCACCTGCAGCAATTGATGAGACCACAAAGGTTTCTCACAAAGAAAATTCTAGGTCTTCAGCATCTGTCCTGTGTGGCTTGTCTGAAATCACTGACACTTTACTCTGTTTCATACAGACTACTCAGAGGCAATCTCTGCCTTGCATACAAGGCAATCTCTGACCCTACTTTATTGGAAATGCTGCATCTCCGCAAGTCAAATGGTACACAGGTTACTCACTCTAAAAAACTTAACCTAGTATGTGACATTAATAGAACCTGCTTGAGGGACAGATTTGTCTCCCAGAGGTTACCACACCTTTGGAACAGACTCCCACTTCATGCCAAACAAAGCACCTCATTGGCCCTCTTCAAATGCAACCTGGACGATTGGATGGGTAACCATAAATTCACCCCTGGGGTTCCACATGTGTCCTTCTTGGACAGGATCAGTAGGTGCTGATTGCGGAAATAAGGATAAAACTTGGCTAGGCTTGTAAGGGCCATAGGGCCATTAGCCTAGTAACTTTCTTTGATCATATGATCCCTATAAGCTGCACTACACTCTTAGTTACTATGCTCTACAGCTCTACCCAGTAAAGAAATATTTTCATAAGTGTATCTTGAACTATTTCTCTTTCAGAAACTGGCTTTGTTCCTCTTAGTTCCTACTCATGTGACCTCATTCTGTTTACTTATTAACAATGCACTGCATCCACATAAACCTCCTTCAGTTATCTCTTTTAATATATACCTATCAAGATGTCTAATTCACTTTCTACATATATAAGCCCCTCCACCTCCTTCACTCTTTCATGGACCTTTAGTATGGGTCTTTGCCAAGGCTGACTGCAGGCTTTTGTTTATTGTTATATATCTAGTGAATAAGCAATACTTTCTAGATTAACTAAACTGGTCTTCATGGATTCTTTTAGTAACTGTTTTATGCAACCTGAACACAGCCTTTGCATTTGTGATTTATTTCATGTGTGGAGGGCTGAGGATCCAAGTGCTCTGGACTATGCGGAATGCTCTGCATTTAACAACGAGCGAAGCCACTGTTCTGCTGTTCCGCACTGAATAGCTGTGGCTCCGCTACACAGATTCTGATTGGTTTGTGTACCGGCATCGCGGTATACAAACCAATGTACAGCTCTGCTGCCCTTCCACACTACACAGTGTTGGCTGTGCTCCACAGTTGTTGATTGGCTCGTAGACAGCATTTACAGCTAATCGCGAATGCAGTATATGAGCCAATCAAGTAAAGGTTCTCAGGAGGATGGGAGCCAATGACAGCTCCCCAATACAGGCCAATCACATTCCGGGAAGCCTTTTTGCACAAAAAATAATGGCTTGAAAAAGGCTTCCAGGAATCAGTGATTTTACAACAACAACACAGAAGACCTGGAAGAAGGAAAGAGCAGCTACAGATTCAAGACGTCGGGAGTCGGGACTTGGAAGCCAGGAGAGGAGACGGCGAGCTAAAGGGACTTCAGAGACCTTGCTTTGGTGATTCCAGGATCAAGATCAGTCACTAGAAGGCTGAGGTTTTATTTTGTTGCCTGCTGGACAACTGGGGCTGATCATCATCATTTATGCTGTGGATTATTCATCCTGTGTGGAGTCGTTGGATTGTATTAAGCTGCTGGTGCTATTTATATAGGCAGAGGTAAGTGTTTTAGATGCAATGGTTATCTCTGCAAGTATTTCCCTATCCTTGATAACCTGTATGTTAGCACAGATCCTTTTATTCTAGCAACTTTCTAAGTTTATAAGAGCAATATTTAAAGTCTCTCTGTTTCTGTACTATTTGTCCCCCTAGTATGTCTCTGAAAGTAATTGCCATATCCTTGAGAAACTGTATGCCAACATAAATCCTGCTATTCTAGCAACTTTCTAAGTTTATAAGAACAATTTTTAAAGTGTCTCCATTTTTGTGCTGCTTGTCTCCCTTGTACGTCTCTGAAAGTAACTGATATTTCTTTGAAAAACTGTATGCCAACACATATTCTGTTATTCTAGCAACTTGCTAAGTTTATAAGAGCAATATTTAGTGTCTCTGTTTTTGTGCTGCTTGTCCCCCTAGTATGTCTCTGAAAGTACATGCCATTTTTTGGTGAAACTATATGCCAACGCAGGTCCTGTTATTCTAGCAACTTTCTAAGTTTATAAGAACACTATTTAAAGTGTCTCTGTTTTTGTGCTGCGTGTCCCCCTAGTACATCTCTGAAAGTAATTGCCATTCCTTTGAGAAACTGTATGCCAACACAGATCCTGTTATTCTAGCAATTTTCTATGTTTAAAAGAGGAATATTTAAAGTGTCTCTATTTTTATGCTGCTTGTCCCCCTAGTATGTTGGGAAAACGCATAAACGACCATATTGCACTGCTGGTTGACAATATGTTGGAAAATGGTGATTTTTCTAATTTTAAGTGCTGCAATATTTCAGTTAACTTAATCATGATGTGTCGACAATAATTTGTCCATTATAAAATTTTCTTCTTTTTCTGAAAGAGGTGGTATAATAAGGTAGCAACTAGGAATTTGAGCTAAGCTGTTCAGTGGTATATTGGCAGGCTAGAATAGCATTAATGCCCATGTTTGAAATAGCTGTATGTATTTAAGTGTCTATCCCTGATTATTTTGGGATTTGTTGAGTTGGGCACTAAACAGGAATTAAAATTATACCCTTGTTTCAAAGCATTTATTAGTACACCTTCTCTATTCTTGTTTCAGTTTTCAGTAATTTGTCTCTGCTTGCACCTAATTATTCCTAGGTATGTCCCAGATTTGTTGAGCTGTGCTGGTGTCCACAATGTCATGCATGTCACTTAACTACAAAGTCGTAAACTTCAGAAAATGTTTTAATTCACATTCTCTTTTCAATGCCTCAGGTTTATAGCAATATCGTGTCAGTTCTGGTTTTGTCCTTCATTCTGCTCTGGTTTATCTTTAATCAGTGGCATTTTTCCAGTAGTGTTTCAACTGGAAACTAAGCACATTCATGCCAGTATCACTATAGTCTTTGTATACTTTGTAACAGATTTTTTGTCATTAGTGTGCTATTTGGATTTTAAGGTAGGGTATTAGGATTTACAAATGTTGGGATATGTATGTATGCTTCTGCTTAGTGTGTTTTATTTTTCATGGTTAAAGATGTGATTCTTTGGTCTTAACTGTTCCAATGCATGATGTCTTAAATGGCACATTCTTGTAAAAGTGCAGAGGGCCCTGGTTTTAAGTACATTTTTAGGCACCTTTGCCAGGCCCAGACCTGGTTGTAGGTCAGGGGTACAACACATCAAAAGTGGTGAATGTAAATTGCAAGTAGTATTGTCATGATGTATGTGTTGCAAGTGCAAGCTGGATGTGTTTATCCTTGGCATGGATTTTGAGATATAATCAAGGGTGCTTTGAGAGTACTGAATGTCATGAAAGTCACTCTTCCCTTCTGCAACACTGGTTAGGTGGGCAAGTGAGCACCAGAGGATTGAAAGTGTCATTGTCGAAGCAAGGAAGTGAATAATCTGATCATGCAGACCTTTATAGTAAACAAAAGGAGCAGAGATGAGCAAGAGAAGATGGTGCAAAGCAGGAAACTTCCAGTGATATGGGTAGGTTATGGCCATATTGTCTCATATCTTTGCTTTTGAGGAGATTTTCTAATTTTCATTTCTGCACTATAGCCCCATTTGTTTGCCATTGTTTAACACCACTGTTTTACAAACCTGCTAGGTACAGATTGCCCAGAATACAATGAGGACAGGGATGTAGATACAGATTGCACCCCAAAGAACAGGAAGATACACACTTTTTCAGCCAAGTTGGGCACGGACTGAAATGTGCCTTCTGCAAGACTTGTAACATGGATTTCACAGTCTATCACGGGGGCCGACGTGATCTGCAACGACATACCAACAGTGAGAAACACAGGCAGAATCTATGGTGGATTTCTTTGGACCTCAGAGTTTAGCAAGTACAAAGGTGGGTGAGGCAGAGGTTGGTTTTGTGTGTCTCCTTGCTAAACACAACTTATCATTTGCAGCAGAATACATCCTGAAATTTATAAAGAAGTGTGGAGAGGATCAAGATGTTCTCTGGAAAATGACATGTGCAGCAATGAAGGCAGCAAGCAGTGCATGGGATGTTCTGGGGCCTCATTACCAGAGTGATGCTCCAGCAGCCTGCCATAAATCACCATTCTCTGTGTATATGGACCAATGCCCAGACATGGAAGATGACAAACTGTTAGTGATCCTTGCTGGTTACCTTGATGAAAAGGCAAGCAAAAATGTAATAAAGTTTCTTCATATGCCAGAATGTGTGTCAGGAACTGGAAAAGCAATGTTTGATGCTTTACTGTCCACTCTGACAAAATTTAACATTCCAATTTCCAACATTGTGTGGCTTTTCTTCAGACAATGCTGCCTCAGTGATTGGAAACATAATTCTGTGCTGTCTTGTTTAAAGGAGGTGAAGCCCACAATTATAAACATGGAATGTCTCTGCCACTTGGCAGATCTCTGCAGTGAAACCACTATATTCACCAGTTGAAAACCATATCAGATGTGTACTGTCATTTCAGTTCCAGTACACAAAGACAACAAAAACTGCAAGAACTTGCTTTGTTCAGAGATAATGACACCCTCAAGATCATTAGACATGCACATACTAGATGTTTGAGTCTTGGTAAGGTAATTAACAGAACCCTGGATATGTGGCCAGCTCTAAATTTGTATTTTCTGTCTGCACAGTCAAGGTCTGCTAAGACTGACTTAATTTCTAAAAACCTGCAGAGTCATGAAGTGCATATGATTTTTATGTTTCTTAAGTATGCACTGGAACCCTTATTGGAGTTCAACATCCAGCTTCAAAGCCGAGAAAGTCAGCTACTGACACTCCATGCCACTGTGCATAAACTCCTGCAGCAGTATGCTGACAGACTCCTCAGACCTGCAGCTGCAGTCAGACTAATCAAACCCAGTGATGTGTCAGTGTTGACTGACAGTAGCTGTGTTCTCCCAAACAGTGAACAGCGTGTTGGCTATGAAGTCAAGCAGTACATGAACAGCTATGAGGAGGATATTGCTGGCACAGTCATTGAATTTAACTTTTATAAAAAAAGATACAGCTTTTTATGCTGCAGTGTTGCAGAAAATACTGAAAAAGTTTCCCATGCAGGATCACTTACTGAAAGATGCTGCATTGATTATTAATCTGGCCATAAAGTTGGACATTTCTTCGGGACTTGTCAGGGATGTTGGTTTCTGTCTGGGTGTGTGTGAAAATGATGTTGAGGCTAAACAATTAATCGATGAGTTTACCCAATATCAGACTGAGGACACAGAGCATCTGACAGGCTCTGTAGATGGGGACCCACTCATGTGTGTCAAAGTACTGGGCACACTTTCTGATGGACCTTTGCACTGATGGGAAACTGCAACTTTTTAAGCAGTTGATGATGAATCTACTTTGCTTTCCAGGTCTATATTAAATAATCGAACTTTCAAAAGTACGACTGTTATATGGTCGACACCATATGATTGAACTTTTAAAAGTTCTAAAATCTAATAAAAAAATAATAAAACTACACAAATAACCTACCTGAATGTTTTAAAAAGGGGGGCAAGCCCCCCTGCACCCCCCACACCCCCCACTCTTTAAATATACCAACTCTGAGATTGCACTACAGTGCAGAAAAGGGAAATTCTGTGCTGTACGGAGATCTCCATTAAAAAATTCAAACTTTCAAAAATTTGATCATATGGTATTGACCATTTGACAATCGAACTTTTGAAAGTTCGATCATCTAATATAGACTCTTGCTTGCCACACTCAAATGTACAAGCTGAAAGAGCATTTAGCATGGTACGGAAAGTAAAGACTGAGCCGAGTCAGTCTCTGAGTGTAAAAACTGAACTATTTGTTGCCAGTTAAAATGAATGAAAAACTGGACTGCTGTGATCTTAAGCTGCTAAAACATGTTTTAGAGGTTGCCAAGAAAGCCACAGCAGCATACAATAAATCTACATCTGACGTATGACAAGATGCTGTTTAACTTGGTCTAACTAAAAATCATTTGTGTGACTTGTAATATGTCTGTTTAGAAAATGTAGTAAATGTGATTTTTATTTTTGTAAAGTGCTGTTTCATTTACTTATGGTGTGGTTATGGTATTGCAAATTATAAAATAAATGTTTTGGATCTGAGAAGTGTGCCTTACTGAATTTTACAGATGTTCTACCATGATCCATGGCAATGGCATGTTTTGCGAAAATAGGGTGTTCCACATTTTGACCATTTGTCACACATTATTAGGGTCTGTGTTCCACATTGGCTCCTTAAGAGGTTGACACCTATGGTGGAAGGTTATACTACAATAATAAATGTCACACTTCTTTGTTGAAAGTTGTTAGTGAGTTCATTCTCAGTAAGTAGAAGGTAGTTAACAACACTGTAACATTCCTGTATTTTTGTTGTACTTCATGGTCATGGCCGTATATAGTTTTTAGGAACTGCAGGATCACAGCTTCATTCTATGTACTGTAAGTAAACTGCAGGCTTGTGCTGAATGTGTTCCATTATCGTTTTGACTTACTTGGACTAATATGCTTTTTTTTTTTTTTTTGCCATTTCTTGCTCCCACCCTTCCTTCATTGTTACTTGCCCAGATCATGCCCCGTCCACAATGAGTCTACCATCTCCTCTATGCCTTCCGGACTTATTCTGCTAATCTGATGGGGTTGGTCATGGATCATAGGCAACGGGGCTCAGTACGTCTGCACGTATATCTAGGGGGTACTTATTTGGCCTACCCTGTATCCCATGTTCCCTTGTGGCAATGTGGTACAGACCTGAAGGGGCATTCAATGTGGGGATCTGCAGTGTATCGCTCCATCTCTGTGGCAGGTCAGCCAGCCCACTGCCCGCTCTACACACGTCTCCTCTGCCGATGTCCCCAGTCTCCACCAGAGATCGTTGTTTAGAGATGCCCATGCACCATCCTCCCTCCAGGATGGCTACGTCCATCCCTCCCTACCGCTCTGTCATTCACTGAAGAGGCTCATTGAACCCAGGTTGCCTGGGTCATAGTCAAGGCATTATCCCTCTATGCCAACACAGTGGTACTTGGACTAATATTTACATAATGTGCATGTGTTTTTGTTTACTGTACAAATAATTCTTTTGTTGCTTTGTCTAGATGAGTTGGAAACAGATCTTTGCATTACGCCCCAGCATACATTTAATGTAAGTCAAAGTTTGCATTGAGACTGTACTGGTCAACCCATTAGACTTGCATTCAGACAGTATTGTTGGGCTTTATCTCTTCCTTCTCCATACTGTTCAAAATACATGGTTAGCTAGAATGGGGTCCACTTTTGAATCTCGAAATACTGAAATCTCGAATTTCAGTATTTCGAAACCAGAATGTCGAATGTGCAGTTATTCAAAAAAAGAAGTTATGTATTCACCATAATGTTCCATCTGAGTAGTTATACTTCATTTTTCTGCAACCTGTGGGTATCTGGATCCTTATCGGATCCGAGCCGGCAACTTTTTTCCTAGCATCTGCTTCAAGCTCCTCCCCCTACCCATAATGCACTACCATCTCCTACCTTCCCTCAGATCGAGTTTGCTGCAACTAAATACATTAGCAACTCAGCCCAAGGAACCAAACCTGTCTATGGACATGACAAGGTCCGGGGGGATGGAGGGAGGGAAGGTTGCAGAAAAATGAAGTATAACTACTCAGATGGAACGTTATGGTGAGTACATAACTTCTTTATCTTAAGTAGTTAACTTTATTTTATCTGCAACCTGAGGGACAGAGTCCCCAGCTACTCCAATCCTGGGAGGCCTTTATGGAAGGATATTCCTGCGTACCGCAGAGCCAAAGAATGCTCTACCTCTACAAATCAGGTCTAACTTATAATGGGAAATGAAGGTATGTGAATTGGCCCAAGCTGCTGCTGCACAAATGTTGTCCAAAGGAACCCTAGACCAAAAGGCAGCAGAAGTCGTCATGGACCTGGTAGAGTAAGCTTTAACAATACCAGGAGGAGATAAACCTTTTGCTTTGTAGACATGCGAAATGCAAAGAGTGATCCATCTAGCCAAAGAAACCATAGAAATAGCTTTTCCCAAAAAGGATTTGGAAAAGGAAACGAACAACTGGTCAGACTTGCGGAATGATTTTGTTCTATGAAGATAGAAGCAAAGTTGTCTATGAACATCTAACAAATGACGTTTGTATTCACCCTTGTTTTGGAAATTAGGAAAGAAAACAGGCAGATTAGTGGACTGGTTTATGTTAGCTTTAGATGCCACTTTAGGTAAGAAAGAAGGATTAGTACGGAGAGAGACCCTATCTTTATGGAAAACCAAATAAGGAGGCACAGCTGACAGAGCTTGAAGCTCAGAAAGGAAAGCTGTCTTCCAGGATAAAAAATTTAAATCCACCAATACTGCAGGTTCGAATGGGGGAGCCATCAATGCCTGTAGGACAAAGGTAAGGTCCCAAGGGGGCACTGAATCCTTGACAGGAGGGCGCAAAAGAAAAGTGCCTTTAAGAAAAGTCTTACACAGCCTAGAAGAGGCTAAGGCGATGTTTTCTTCACCAACATGAAAATTAGAAATGGCTGCCAAATGTACTTTCACTGTGGAGGAGCTAGCTCCTTGCTGAAAAATACCAGACAAGAAATCCAACACCGCTGAAACAGGGCTGTAAAGGGATCTAGATTTTTCTGTGAGGCCAAAATGGGAAAAACAGTTCCATTTACTGCAATAAAGTTTCCTAGTGGAATCTTTAAGAGAAGCCACCAGTATGGATTTTACAGGGGATGAAAGACCGGAAGTCCTGGCAATCAACGGAACTGGAGCAACCAAGCTGTCAGCTTGAGGCTGCCCAGGTCAGGTGGGTGAACACCCGAAGGATGGGAGATTAGATCCGGGCAGGGATCCAGAACCCACAGAGGAGCTAAGAGATGAGACCAAAGGAATGGGAACCAAACCTGGCGAGGCCAGAATGGGACAATGAGGATAACTTTGCACTGAAGTCGGCAAGCTTTGTGAAGAAACTTCGTAATGAGTGGCAATGGTGGGTAAGCATACAGAAGCCCGGGGGGGCCAAGCATAGACTAGAGTGTCTCTGGGGGCATCCTCTGGTGAGGGAATCAGAGCAAAGAACTCGCTGCACTTCACGTTGGAAGGAGATGCGAAGAAATTGCAGCAAGGCTGACACCATGCAAGGAATATCTCCTTCGCTACTGACTGTTTCAGAGACCACTCGTACAGCATCAGAATAGTCCGACTCAATCTGTCCGCTAAAATGTTGGTGCACCCCAGGATGTGTGTTGCTATCAGAAACGGACTGGTGGAAATCGCCGACTCCCACATTCTCATGGCCTTGCGACAAATGGGGTAGGATCTGGTTTCCCCCCCTGCTTGTTGATATACCAGACAACCGACATGTTGTCTGACTGAATTGTAATCAATCCGAGACGGAGGACAGTGTGAAAGGCTTCCAACGCTAAAAGCACTGCCCTCATCTCTAGAACATTTATATGCAACTTGGTCTCTGTCTGGGACCACGTGCCTTAGACTATCCTTTCGAACAGTGTGCCCCCCACCCGAGTTGGGAGGCGTCCGTGGTCACTGTGGCTTGGATTGCAGATGACGAGTAGGGGCGTCCTTCTAAAACCTCCAGTGAATTTAACCACCAAAGAATGGACGTCCTGCAGACGTGACTAATCCTGATTGGAAATTCCATGGGCAGGTCTAGCCAAGACCATTGAACAGCCAGAGTCCATTGAAGAATCCACATATGAAGGCGTGCACAAGGGAAAATCGATATAGAGGCAGCCATGGTGCCCAGTGCCTGGAGAACCTTGCTTGCCTTTGGAGACTTGAAGTTCGCTATTTGAGCTATGTGGCACCTGAGGTGTAAGATCCTGTCTGCAGTTAAAAATACTTTAATCTGCAAAGTGTCTAGCCATGCCCCGATGAAGTCTAAAACGTGTACTGGTTGCAACTGGAATTTTTGAACATTGACTGTAATCCCCAATAGATCTGCCAACGAAATAAAGTAGTCTCGGGCTAGACAAAGCAGACGCTTGTTGGGCACAGCTAAGAGCCAGTCGTCCAGGTAAGAAAATACCAGAATACCCTGAAGCCTCAGGTGAGCTGCTACAACTGCCATTACCTTGGTGAACACCCTGGGGACTGTGGTTAGACCGAACGGTAAGGCTCTGTACTGAAAGTGACTGGCTCCCAGCTGGAAGTGCAGAAACCTCCTGGAGGTTCTGTGGATCTTGATGTGGTAGAAAGCATCTTGGAGGTCTAACGAGCAAATCCAGTCGCACTCTCGGAGATAAGGTAGAATGGACTGTAGGATGACCATCCGGAACTTCTGTTTGGCGACAGATAGGTTCAAAGTTGACAGGTCTAGAATGGGGCTGAGGTCCCCCATCCTTTTTGGCACTAATAAGAACCATGAGTAAGCGCCTGATCCGGACTGGTCTGGGGGGACCTGTTCGATGGCTCGTTTGAGAAGCAACTTTGAAACCTCTAGAGTTACAGTCTCCCTGTGAGCGGGTGGAACATCCGGGAGGTGTTTTGGAACATTTGGAGGGGCAACATATGGGATAGTGTAACCTCTGGATATAATCTGTAACACCCAGCGATCTATTGTTATGGACTCCCATGCCGCTGGGTGTAAGGACAATCTCCCCCCCGACTGCCTCCAGAGTAGGACAGCCGGGCAACCCCTCAAGGCTGCTGAGTGGGTCTATCAGAAAAAGGTTCCCTAGACACAAACTTCCTGGGACCCCCTCTACCTCTGGGTCGGCATCGATCCTGTCCCCCCCTCTGCCACTGGGGGAATAGTTGTTCTGAGAATCCCGGGAAAACTGAGATTTTCGGAACCACATCTTCTTTTGCCCTCTTTGATTCCTAGAGAAGGACCGCTGAGGGTTAGAGAAATAGATCCTGATGGCAGAAAAAGTCTTCCCGTATTTTTCGCTCAGGACAAGTGTGTCACGTACTGTCTTCCCGAAAAGGGAAGAACCGTCGTAGGGAGCATTAATAAATGACGCCTTGAAAGGGTTCGTGAACTGACACAACCTGAGCCAGGCATGACGCCTCATGGCTATGCCTGTCCTGACTGCCCTAGCTGCTCCTTCCGTGGCATGGGAAAAGGAGCCACATAAATGAGTTCGATACTGACTTATGAGTCGACATTTTCGCAGAGAACAGCTGTTTGTCCTAAAGTGATAAGGACTCTGGAGGCGACTCAGCGAATTCCAATACAAGGTCTCGGTGAAGCCAGATCACATGTGCCAAATAGTTCAGCGCACGGATTGAAAAGGTTGCCGAGGAATAAACGCACTTCCCAAACCTATCCACTGACCTGGACTCCTTGTCTGGAGGGTGGACTGAGGAACTCTCCTGCGCTAGTTCCTTCTTGGTGGCCACTGCAACCAACACAGCATCAACTGGGGCTCCCTTTGACCAAGGTTGTATGTCAGTAGGAGGAGATAAAATCTTGTTGGGGCGGTTGGGGATGGGCTCTACGGTGTCAGGCTCCTTCCATGCCCATGTAGTGATAAGGTCCACCAAAAGGTCCACTGGCGGAGACACCCAGAAAGTAGATGGGCCCATGCCAAAGACCTCCAGGAACACTGACTCATCCACAGAAGGTTTTGGGGCTGACCAACCTCCCCTCTGGCGGAGGATCTCCATGATGTCTCCAAAGGAGACATCATCGGGAGGTGACTTGGGGGATCTTTCTCCTTCCTCTAAGTCAGTGTCCATAGTGAGGGACTCAGTGGAGTCCAAGTGCCTCCTTTTGCACTTGCGCTTACGGTGGCCCTCTTCAGTGGGACTCTCTGGAGAGGACTCGTGAGCCGCAGGGGGTTTCTCAGGGGAAATAACCTGGGGCTCCTCTGGCAAGGGCTGTCCTTGAGACAGGATGAAGGGAGTCATCGCCAAATCCAGAGGGGTCTGGGTGGAATCCGAGGGGATGGGCTGGGATCTCAATCCCTCAGAGAGAACCCTCTCCGCCACTTTCGAAGGCCGAAGGAGAACATACCTCCTTGGCACCCAGCGAGAAGGAAGCCCTCCCCGGATCTGAAGCAGGGACCGGAGCTGAAGAAAGGGTAGCCTGAGGTCCGAGGAAATGGGTCGGATCCAAAAGAGGCAGAGCCGAAATTCCATTCCCTCGGATCCGACTCCCTGTCCATGACTCCGAGAGTCACTCGGCTCCAAACTCGCCGGATCTGAGGAGCTCAAGGTAAAAGCTGGAATCAAGGTTGGGGGAACCATTGGCACCGAGCTATCGGCTCCAAAAAATCTCGGATCCAAAAACCCTGAAGCCGACATACGGATCGGGGAAGGAGAGATGGGGCGGAAAAAAGGCATGGAGGTCCCCCCTCCAGAGGGAGAGGGGCCTGGTAAGACTCTCATCTGTATTTGGGTCTGAAGGAATTTCCGCATCATCCTGTCCATGTCTAAGCCTGATAAGCTACGAGTTGATTGCGAAGAAGCCACCGACTCGGATCTGGCTGGTCTGCGCTGTAAGGGCGAAGAAGGCCTCAGATCTGAAGGTTCCAGCGGCGCTGGTGAAAAAGGAGGAGACCAGAGTCGTGGAGAAACTGGCCTCATGGACTTAGTAGGGGGACTAAGGAAGAGCTCCCTGTCTGGGGATCTCTTGCAAGGTCTATCCCTTTTCTTGTCCCTGTCCTCCTTGAGCCTTTCTCTGTCCTTGTCTGCTACACTCACTGTAGCTTTTTCCTTGTCTGACCCAGCACCAGAAGAAATGGGAGTTTGAGTCCCTGTCTGGGTGGGAGTAATGGGTACCAAGGCCATGGCAGACTCCAGCACAGATGCAGGGAGAAGGCCTTTTGCTACCAATTTGGCCTTCCGATCCCTGAGGGCTCTAGGGTTGAACCCAGTGCAGATTGCACATTGAGTCGACAAATGGGAGACTCCCAAAACAAATTACACACAGAGTGTGACCATCAGCTGGTGAGAGCTTATGGCCACACTCTGTGCATTTTTTAAACACTGATTTTGGCTGATCAGCCATGGTCCTGCACCAAACACCACTCCCTACAAAGATCACCACACACAAACACACGTAGGAGAAGGGCAGGCCTAATAACTACTCTACAGAGTTTTATAACAAAACTTTTTTTTTTTTAACTAACCGACGAACAAGCAATATACTAGTGGGGGAGGTAAGGGAAACAACTAACACAGACACACTAAAGACAAAGAATTTTTAAACTCACTATCACTGAGCTCAGAGCGAAGGAGACCACGATGCTCACTATGGCACGGCAAACGAGATCTGGGGGAAGGTAGGAGATGGTAGTGCATTATGGGTAGGGGAGGAGCTCGGAGCTTGGAGCAGATGCTAGAAAAAAAAGTTGCCGGCTCGGATTCGATATGGACCCGAATACCCACAGGTTGCAGATAAAATGAAGTTAACTACTTCAGATCTACATTTTGTCAAATCTAAATTTCCCAAATTCACGATAGGTGCGGTGTAGTGTGTACTTTATTGTTTACTTTCTGTTTACTGTCTGTTTAAGGGTAGTGTGGATTGGGATTTCTACATGGCAGCCGATGTTTGTTTATGTACGAAGATTCATGTAGGTGTTTAATTTTTAAGGATTTTGGGTAGAAATTTGTTAGTTTTTAATTTTGGGGGGAGGTTTAGGAGTAGGTAGGTAAGAGTGTGTGTGTGTGTGTGTTGAATGTGATGATTTTTGTACATGTGTAGTCTGTGGGTGTTATTAGTGAGTGTAAATATGAGTCAAGGTGACCTCAGAGTGGGAATATATAAGTAGCTCAGGTGTGAGAGGTGCAGGGGGGGCTTGCCCCTCCTGCAAAAACATATGGTCATGTTATTTTTTGAGTTATTTAGTGGTTTTTTTTTTTTTTTGGAGGAGGGTTGGATTTTTATTTGTATTTTGTAGTTTACAATGTTTTTATCTTTCATTATTGTGTAGTTTCCTGTTTGTGAGGTTTCGACATTTCAGTATTTCGAGATTCAAAAGTGGATCCCTACAATGTGTCCCATTTTCACTTCCTGTGTAATATGACTAACAATTTGAACCATAAGGTGATTAGATGGTAATTTGTGGTATCAAATGAAAGCTTACAAAATGATGCTAAAGTTATCACTGATACGAGCTGTGTGAGTAGTACGATTCAACAGATATCCAGACTTGTTCAGTAATAAAATATGCATATTAGCTTAATTATTATATTTCTGTATACATCTCTCCGGCATTTTGCACTTGGACAGGTTGTGATTCAGTATTTCACATGCCCAGTCAAAAGAGAGGTCATGAATGGCTCTTCAGATCAATAGGGTACTTGGTAGCACAAAAATTATGATTTTTTTTCTCTGGAAATACTATCATTGTATGCTATATGTCAATAATTACATTAATAACTTGAACCACAAGGTGAATAGATGGTACTTCATGGTTTGAAATGAAAGCCTACAAAATGTTGCAGAAGTTTTCATTGATGCAGGTGCATACTACCATTCAGCAGATATTCAAACTTGTTGAGTATAAAATATTCATATTAGCATAATTATTCCACTTCTGTACATATATCTGGCATTGTGCATTTGGACAGATTGTGATTCAGTATTTCACATGCCCAGTCACCAGAGCGGTATCATGAATGGCTCCGCAGATAACTGGGGTATTTGGTAATACAAACATTATGATTTTTTTCCTGGAAATATTATGAATGCATTTCATATGTTCATAACTGCATTAATAACTTCAACCAGAGCGTATTTACATGGGACACCACAGTATCAACTGAAGGTCTATGCAATGACATAAAAACTTTGCGCTGATAGTTGATGTCTAACCACCAATATGTGGAAGATGTTTACATTTAATTGTCCATTAAATATTCAGATATGCATTCAAAAATGGAATGCCACCTACAAATCTAGTTTGCAGCCAAATGAAGATCACATCTGCCTGAACAAAAATCACACTGATAGTTGGCATCTGTCTACTATGGTTACAGCGATATTAATACTTGTTTTCATAAACATAAGTAAATATATATATTATCCAATTACTTGTTAAATGTAAAATTATGATGATGTCTGGCTGACATATCAAAGTTGTGAGGAGGAGTGTGTGCTGAATAACTTTTATATTTTAACTTTTTTTGTAACTTTCATCACTTTTGAGATATAAACATTTGTTTAGAGTTAGTTGAAAATGTGTATTCTTAGAATTTATTTCACATGAAGGCTGTCCAGCCAGATACTCTTCAGGTGTCAGGAGATGTGAAATTCCATCCAGGCTAGGTGCAGAAGAGTTAAAGTAAACAGACACACAGATATATAGAAATATGTGGCAGATTAAAATGTGGGACAGCAGCTGGCCTTTAATGTATGCAGAGTGAAGAGATGAGATATCAGACTGTACAATATAAGGGTAAACTGAGCGGTTAAAATAAAATAAAAAAAAGTCTGCAGATATCAAGTGGGGCGTAGATCCACATGACACACATTTACAGAAGGACTTTTCAGTCATGAACAACAAAATGGTAGATGTAAAGTAAGGGAAATGAGGCTAGGAGAGATCAGAAATAGTCAGGTTTGCTGTTGATAGCAAGTTTGCAGGCAAGAGAGAGGCAGAAGTGGAAGTAAAGTTTGTAAAGTACGGCAGCAAAAAGGTAGGTAGCACTGTCAGTTATGCAAAAAATATTGGTGGTTGAGAAAAGACAACACTAATGTGAACACTGACTTGCAAAGGTGATAAATTACAGCATTTATTTGAGTTTTTTGTAGAATGATGATTTTTGTAAGAGTTGCAGAGGATGGTAAAGGGTAACCATATGTAAGGTTTGCATGAGTGGAGAATCAGCTATAAAGGAATGGATGTGAGGTGGATGGCAAATTTAGAGTAATGTCAGAGTTTTGATAAAACTTTGGCAGACAAGGATTCTGTGTCGGATTGGAAGGTGAGGGACGGGTCAAGAATCACATTCTTTTATGAGTTGAAAGGTGAGAATTCAGTAAGACAAACTGGAGGGTTGGCAGCCAGCCTTTGTGGGTTGCCAAATAACATAGTTTGAGTTTTAACATTACTAACAAGTAATTAGTATGAAACTAGTAACACGCATTACTGAGCTGGGACTTTACCAGACTGGACTGAGTTTGTTTGTTTGTTTGCTTGCTTTTTACCTTCCTTGAGTAAAATAAGGTTGCTTGTGTACAGTATGGTTCTAAAGTTATAAGAGCGAAGTTTGACAGAATTATTGTTTTGACCTTCTATTAAGTCTCATCACCAGGCTGAGACTTAAGTGTGCATCAGATGATACTCTCCAAATATTCTCCTGTTTAGCTCTTAACCTAGAATACTTTCTTCCTTTAATTTGCTGGAAACGTTTTTTTCCTCATCATACCCTTCACTAACTTTATGTTTTAGGCATATATCTGCAACTTCACTCTCCACTCTACTACCCTTAAATTCCATGCACTGTTAAACAGTCCTAACTCTTAAACTACAGACACCTAATAATCAGTCCTAACCCACACTCAAGTATGTAATTTCCCATGCTGCTGGCAACTACATCACTTTCCCTATTGTCACTAACACTTTCTATCCCACTTCTCTACATGTATTGCCTCTCACTCCCTCAACACACCGTCCAGCTACATTTACTAACCACTACCACAATCATACCTCCAACTGTACAGATGTTTGCAGAATGTACAGATTTCTGGCTCATATTTTTGGTCTGTTTCTCATAAAATCTGTGTTTTTCTGACAAATTACTGTGATGACCTGAGGACTGAAGTCACTAAATAATGACATACAATTGAGTTTCAGACTTCAAATCCTTCAGAAAATGTATGTTAAAACAAAACATGTTACTCTATCAACTTTCTAAGCTTATAACAGTAATATTTAAAATATGTCCATATTTTTGGGCCTTTGTCCCCTCATTTTGTCAGTCTTTGTCCAGATTTCTTGCACTGAGAGGTTGAGAGCTATGACCACAATTTACTTATAACTTTCACATACTCCTTAAGTTTCTCTTACAGTAACTGCCTAATTACATTTTTATTCTAAAATTCATAAAACCACATCCTAAACACAAAAATCATAATGAAAATGTTAAAACTCAATGTTTGCACACATAGCTATATACAGCTATTGACTACTATTGTAAATAGAACATGTCATATATATGCTACTATACCAACTTCCATCTCTATAAATGTAACTTTAGATGTTCATCTCTAAATGTATAAATGCTATGCTTGCATGTTCCCCTCCAGAACTAATTTTATGCTATTGTAAACAAAACTAGAGCTTTTCTTCACAGGCCTCTGCTGAAAATGGGCACTGCCAGTCGGACTTCTCTGGTAAACAAAGATAAACGAATAAATAAATGAATACACAAATAGTACGTAAAATAAGGAAGTTTGTGCTCAGTGTGGTTTTAAGGTTAGGATGGTAAAAAGAAAAGTTACTTAAGAAAAAGAAAGGGAATAATAATAGAGCCAAGGAGGAGCCATGGAGACCACTGTCTTGAAAGTAGCAGTGTTGCAGTAGGAGGAACTACACTAGACAAGTACAGAATAACTTCTTATGTAGTTGATGACTACTAGAAGTCAAGACAGCAGGTTCAGGCACTTAGGCAGTCAGACATTTCCCTGTGGTACATTTGGTTGGAGACACACAGCTGAAGTGACATTCAGCTGCAGAGAAATATAGCTGTTGTAAATTCCATGTGGGCAAAAGGAAGCACATACTGCCATGCCCACAGCTTTAATAACTAAGTGCATGGGGGCAGAAGAAGTAATGAGTGTTGTGCACAGTGTACAGTACATACTTATATAACTACAACATGTGGAAGTGTGCTACAGCATAGAGGCGGGGGAAGTAATGAGTGTTGTGCACAGTGTACAGTACATACTTATGTAATTACAACATGTCAAAGTGCTACAGCATGGAGGCAGGGGAAGTAATGAGTGTTGTGCACAGTGTACAGTACATACTTATATAACTACAACATGTGGAAGTGTGCTACAGCATAGAGGCGGGGGAAGTAATGAGTGTTGTGCACAGTGTACAGTACATACTTATATAACTACAAAATGTGGAAGTGTGCTACAGCATAGAGGCGGGGGAAGTAATGAGTGTTGTGCTCAATGTACAGTACATACTTATGTAACTACAACATGTTGAAGTGCTACAGCATGGAGGCAGGGGAAGTAATGAGTGTTTTGCTCAGTGTAAAGTACATACTTATATAACTACAACATGTAGAAGTATGCTACAGCATGGATGTGGGGCAAGTAATGAGTTTTGTGCTCAGTGTACAGTACATACTTATGTAACTACAACACATTGACTACAACACATTGAAGTGCTACAGCATGGAGGCAGGGGAAGTAATGAGTGCTGTGCTCAGTGTACAGTACATACTTATATAACTACAACATTGAAGTGCTACAGCATGGAGGCAGGGGAAGTAATGAGTGTTGTGCTCAGTGTACAGTACATACTTATGTAACTACAACATGCAGAGGTGTGCTACAGCATGGGGACAGAGAAAGTAATAAGTGTTGTGCTCAGTGTACAGCACATACTTGTACAATTACAACATGTAGAAGTGTGCTAGAGCATGGAGGCGGGGGAAGTAATGAGTGTTGTTCTCAGTGTGCAGTACATACTTATGTAACTGCAACATGTAGAATTGTGCTACATCATGGAGGCGGGGGAAGTAATGAGTGTTGTGCTCAGTGTACAGTACATACTTATGTAACTACAACATGTAGAAGTGCTACAGCATGGAGGCGGAGGAAGTAATAATTGTTGTGCTCAGTGTACAGTACATACTTATATAACTACAACATGTAGAAGTGTGCTACAGCATGGAGGTGGGGTAAGTAATGAGTGTTGTGCTCAGTGTACAGTACATACTTATGTAACTACAACATGTAGAAGTGCTACAGCATGGAGGCGGGGGAAGTAATGAGTGTTGTGCTCAGTGTACAGTACATACTTATGTAACTACAACATGTAGAAGTGCTACAGCATGGAGGCGGAGGAAGTAATAATTGTTGTGCTCAGTGTACAGTACATACTTATATAACTACAACATGTAGAAGTGTGCTACAGCATGGAGGTGGGGTAAGTAATGAGTGTTGTGCTCAGTGTACAGTACATACTTATGTAACTACAACATGTTGAAGTGCTACAGCATGGAGGCAGGGGAAGTAATGAGTGTTGTGCTCAGTGTACAGTAGATACTTATGCAACTACAACATGCAGAGGTGTGCTACAGCACAGGGACAGATAAAGTAATGAGTGTTGTGCTCAGTGTACATTACATACTTATGTAACTACAGCATGTCGAAGTGCTACAGCATGGAGGTGGGGGACGTAATGAGTGTTTTCCTCAGTGTACAGTGCATACTTATGTAACTACAACATTTAGTAGTGTGCTACATCATGGAGGCGGGGGAAGTAATGAGTGTTGTTCTCAGTGTACAGTACATACTTATGTAACTACAACATGTACAGGTGTGTTACAGGATGGGGACAGAGGAAGTAATGAGTGTTGTGTTCAGTGTACAGTACATACTTATGTAACTATAACATGTAGAAGTGTGCTACAGCATGGAGGAGGGGGAAGTAATGAGTGTTGTTCTCAGTGTACAGTACATACTTATGTAACTACAACATGTCGAAGTGCTACAGCATGGAGGCAGGGAAAGTAATGAGTGTTGTGCTCAGTGTACAGTACATACTTATATAACTACAACATGTAGAAGTGTACTACAGCATGGAGGTGGGGGAAGTAATGAGTGCTGTGCTCAGTGCACAGTACATACTTATGTAACTACAACATGTAGAAGTGTGCTACAGCATGGGGAATGGGAAGTAATGAGTGTTGTGCTTGGTGTACAATGCATAGTCATTTATTTTTATTTATTTTACATTTGTTTACTGGAAAAGTCCGACTGGACACAGGTCTTTTTTCAGCTGTGGCCCGGGAAGAAAAGCTCCAGCAAAAATAAAATATAAAACATTAACATTTTAGAAGTTGACAAAATTTGCAAGGACAATACATAAGCGTACAATAGTATAACACAGAGATGAGAATTACAGTTTGTCAATGGTAACAACAACATACTATGTAGAACAAGAATAACTTAGAATTTAGTGAGTTGCAGGAAGTTTGGAAGTGAAATACGATAGCAACCTATGATCAGTATACGGTTACCTATACAGAGGTTAGTATTAGCCAGGTGAGTTACAGTTGCACAGCCAGGCATTGTTCAAGTGTGATGTTAGTAGCTTTTTAAATTGTGTTGTGGAAGAGGTGGAGGTAATGGAAAATGGAAGTTTATTCCAAATTGTATTGCTAATGTTTGAGAAGACTGATTCACCAGCTGTGTTATTATTTTTTGTGGTGTCCAGGAGATGTTTACTGCTGGACTCTGGAGGACCCTTATGTAACTATAACATGTAGAAGTTTGCTACAGCATGGGGACAGGGGAAGTAATGAGTGGTGTGATCAGTGTGCAGTTCATGCTTATGTAACTACAATATGTAGAAGTGTGCTACAGCATGGAGGAAATCTTACATGCTACTGTAGTCGCATTTATGCTCCAGTATGCATTTTAGGTAATGTTCCCAAGAAACTGTGAATTCGATAGTCATCCAGATACACCAATTATAAAGGCACTGACCACTGTACACTGCATTTTTACTGACACTAACCTGACCACTGTCCAGTCAGCTGCTGATGCCTGACATACTGCCTGCTATCTCATGTTGCCTTGGCGGCTATGGACATTATTTTCCCCTGTGTGTTTGGTTATTGAAGTTGTTGGCATTGCACTGCATTTTTCTCTTTGCCTACAGGGAATGCACAACAGCCATACTTCTCTACAGATGAATGTCACTTTAGCCATGTGTCCCCAATCAAATGTACCACAGGGAAATGTCTCACTGCCTAGGTGCCTGAACCCCAAGACAGCATAGAAGGAAACAATTTCTTCATGCATAGACACCACTAACAAGATGACCACTCCACGACTGTTAAAGGCAAAGTACAGGACTGATCCAACAGGATGCCATGGTCTGTGGTGTCAAAGGCTTACTGTAAATGCAATATTTACAAATGTTATATACAGGTATCACTTTGGAAAGAGAACTCAGTCCTGTAAATACTGTAAATATTGTCGATATTTTCACACTGCTTGAAATATAGAGAATACTGTTGCTTCTTGCTACTCCTTTTCTGTGCTCATTTACTTTTGATATGTATTTTTTTTACCATAAGAAGTTGGTATTTTCATCTTTGTTATAAATTATATTTCACATGAACATGTCTATTTTATTCAGAACTTTAATACACATCCAATAACTATTTATTTATTTATTATTTATTTCAGTTTGATGACTGGGAAAGTCCACTGGGCTGAGAAGAGCCCGTTTTCAGTGGAGGTCCGGGGAGAAAAGCTCCAGAGACGATAGAAAATACAAAAAATATAAAATTTCAGATCATGTGCCAATAATTACTAAGATAAAAATATATGATAATGAAGTAAAGATGAAACATGAGCAGTTCCCCACCTACCTGTAAAAAGAGAGAATTTTAAGGAATGGGTAATGGAAATTATCCAGGAGTGTTAAGGGAATATAGAAAGTACTGCAGAAGTTATAAATTGTGAGTAGAATAAAATGACAGTGGTGTTTAAAAACAGCGTTGAAATAATAGAAAAAAGAGATTTGGTTATGTAGAAATAAGAATTATTTAGAGGGGCAGACAAATGTTAAAATATTACAAAATAAGGGGACATCTTGCAGAACAAATGGATGTTCAATTGCAGAGTGCTAAAGAGAAAATAAGGGTGTACCTGAATAACATGCTTGAGTTTAGAATAACTGCTGTTAAGCAACTGCTTTTTTTTTTTTTTTTGATGATCACTCAAAAGCGCAAAAACTTAGGCAACAGAAAACAGAAAGGGCTGGTGCCAAACTTTGGGAACTTACAACAAGAAAAAAACAGAGATCCTGTACAGATATTAAAGATATTTTGGGAATTTTATGAATATTTGTATAAAACAGAGAAGTGCGGGGATAAAAGCACAAATGTAAATATTTATGGAAGACTTAAATATGCCAAAGTTAGAGGTAGATGTGGCTCAATAACTAACAAGAGACATTTGCATTTCCTGATACAATAATAAGGTTATTTAGAAGGATATATGAGGGTTTGAAGGCAAAAATCAAAGTGGGAGGGTTCCTCTCTGATAAGTTGTGTCTGAACAGACCAGGAAGGGGTGTTCCGTTTCCCCTTTGTTATCTGTGTTACATTTAGAATAACTGGCAAAAATAAATAAATAACTAAGGGACTCAGAAATTCAAAAAAATAATTGGTACAGTATTCAAGAAAAGTTGGCATTATTTGCAAATATTGCTTTGTACATGCTGGAACCAAAAAAAGAATAACTCATTGTTGTGGAATATTCTGAGCAGTTCTGGGTTTTTTTGGGGGATATAAAATTAATGACAATAAAACAAAAGCTATAGGTATAGACTATGTGCCCACACATGAACTGGCTCAAGAATAGCCATATTTATGGGGGCATGATAAAATTAAGTATTTAGGAGTACAAATTAAAAAGCATTTTGGTTATGGCAGCTAAGGACATGTGGGAAGAGACTAAACAAAAGATAATACAAAAAAAAACTGGGAGAAACTGGAAGCTCTTGCCTATGGATATGGATAGCAAGATACAAGCAGTAAAACTGTTGGTCAAGCATATTTTTATCAGTCAGAGAAGTTGTGAACAGGAGTTAATAAAGAGTTGAAGGATTTTATTTAGGAGGGGAAGAGGGCAAGAGTCAAGTAGGATAATATGACCCCCCCAACAGAACAGGGAGTTTTACGATTACGTGATCTGAAAGGATATTTCAGAGCTAGACAGTTAAGGCTCTTATATATAACTCAAGTAGAAAGATACAATTCAAAGTGGAAAGGGATGATGATGAAGCAGGGGGTAATTCAGAAATAAAGAAAGAATGGGATTTTGAACACTGATCCTTAAGGAAAATAACCAAAGTCATACAGAATATTATATTCATAAAGTTGTAGAAAGTAAAATCAGAATTAAGCCAACACGGGAATTGAAAAAGGAGATTCTGCCAATAAGAAAGACTTCAGTTACATAGAATACACAAGTGGGGGCCAGAATTTACTGTAGAAAGCTTACAGGAACCAAGATACTGGGAACAAATAATCAGAGAAGGAAAGGTAGCAGAATGGGAAGAAGCCAAGAAGATAATTGGAGTGCAGGCTAATGATTGCCTTCCTTATCAGGGATTGATATCAGAACACAGACAGCGAGGAAAGGATAGGGGAATCCTCAATGAAAGACCTGCACTGGTTGAGTTTTTACTGTACTATGTTCTTCGTGTTTCACTGTTGCAGTCATCACACTTGGGTTGTTTCCCAAAGCTGTAGAAAGGGTGGAGGCAGTCAAGAAGTGTTTGGGCAGGTTAGTATACCCTTCAGGACTGCAGTTGCAAAACCCACCCTGGTTTTGGAAAATATAGGCAGGTGGTAATGCTTGGTGAATGTGTGCGCAGAACTCCAGGTAGCAGCCTCCAGACTGTCCCTGGTAGGGACACCCGTGAGGAATGCTGTAGAGGTACAAGTTGCCCTAGTGGAATGTGTTCTGATCCCCTGAGGGGTTGGTTTTCCATGGTGTTTGTAGCAGAAATGGATACAGTGTGCTATCCATTTGGAAACTGTCTTTTTTGAAATGGCCTTGCCCTCTGCCCCTGGTGCAAAACTGAGTAGTAACTGGTCAGATTTCCTGAAGGGCTTAGTCCTATCCAGGCAGAATCTGAGCTGTGTGTGCACGTCCAAGGAGTGCAGGATCCTTTCCCCTTTATTTTGAGGATTAGGGAAGAAGGTTGACAAATGGATAGATTGGATGAGAGCCATGCTGGACACCACTTTGGGCATAAAGAAAGGGTTAGTCCTGAGGGAGGCCCTGTCAACATAAAAAATAATGAAGGGTTCCATGGCTATAAGTGCTTGTAGCTTAGACATTCTTCTTGCTGAGATGATGGCCAGGTGCAATGCTGTTTTCCAAAAGAGGAATTTTAAGTCTGCTGTTGCTGCAGGCTCGAAATGGGGCAGAGTGAGATTTTTCTGTGCAAAGTTAAGGTCCCAAGCAGGGGTGAGTGCTCTCCTTGGTGGCCTTAAGTTGTTTGCCTCTCTCAGGAACTGCTTGATGAGAGGGTGAGAGAAAAGGGGTGGCTCAGAGTAGTAATGAGCCGAGATGGCAGAGGCATGGATCTTAATGGAGGAAAAGGATAAACCTCTGTGGAGTAGACCTGCTAAGTAATTCAGGATTAGAGGCAGGGAGGGCAGAGTTGTGTCCTCTCCTTTAGATTGAATCCAGGAGCAGTACCTTTTCCACTTATCAGCATAGGATTTCCTTGTACTGGGTCTACTGGCTTCAAGAATGACGTCCAGCACCTCCTTGCTTAGGCTGGTTACTGGGGGAGAATTCAAGGAATAAGCCAGGCTGCAAGATTTAGGGTTTGCAGTTTAGGATGCAAGATCTGTCCCCCCTGCTGAGAGAGCAGGGTTGGGTTCTGGTGTAGGTGCCAGGGTGGCACCGGTGACAGGCTGCGCATGAGTGGGTACCAGTGCTGGTGTGGCCAGTCTGGGGCAATCAGAATTGTCCTTGGTCTGTCCTGTCTTATCTTGAGCAATACTCTTGAGAGAAGGGGCAGAGTGGGAAAGGCATATATTGAGATATTTACCTACTGGAAGGATAGGGCATCCTCTTTCCAGGCCCTGCTGTGAGGTGTCCTGGTGCAAAATTTACTGAGCTGGTGATTACAGGAGGAGGCAAAGAGATCCACCTCTGGGATCCTCCATTTCTGAATCAGAAGGTAGAAGGTACTGGGCACTGATTGCCACTTGTGTGGGTCTAGGAGATTTCTGCTTAAGTCATCTGCCACTGAGTTTTGTTTGCCTGGCAGGAACTGAGCTTGCAGATGGACCTGCATGTCCAAGGCTGTGTTCCACAGGGCCATGGCTAGCCTGCAGAGTGGGTAAGAGTTGGTTTCCCCTTGCTTGTTGATGTACCACATAACTGTGGTGTTGTTTGTTTTTATTACCAGGTGTCCTGGTGAGAGTAGGGATCTGAAAGCTGTTACAGCATGCTGCACAGCTAACATCTCTTTTTGGTTGATGTGCAGATGAATTTGACTTCATGTGTGCCCCCCAGGCATAGTCTAATACTTCTCTGGTTAGGGTCTGGGTGGCACGGGGTTGAGTAAAGGGCAGTCCCTTGCTGTGGTTGCATGCTGCTGTCCACCAAAGAAACTCTGTCCTTAGACAGGGTATAATAGGAATGACGGTTTCCAGGTCCTGAGAATGTTGGCACCAAAGACATTTTAGGTACCATTGAAGTTTCCTCATATGCAGTTTGGCACATTGAATTAGTAGGATGCATGAGGCCATGAACCTTAGGACCTGCAGGATTTTCCTTGTGGATAGCTGGGTTCTGGTGGCCTTTTGAGTAAAGTAGTTTGTCAGATAGGCTTGTTTTTCTGGAGTGAGGAATGCCATCTGGGATGTTGTGTCCAAGCTTGCTCCCAGGAATACAACCTTTTTGACTGGGGACTAGTTTTGATTTCTTTTCGTTGATGGTGTACCCCAGGGAGGTTAGAAGGTTTTTTACAAATGTCAGGTGTTGCAACAGCATTTTTTGACTGACTGCCTGAATCAAGCAGTCGTCCAAGTACGGGTAAATTTGAATATTTCTCTGTCTGCAGTAAGCAATAGCTGGAGCCAGGCATTTTGTGAATACTCTAGGAGCAGTGGCTAAGCCAAAGGGATGTGCAGAGAACTGATAATGCACAGACCCTGCCCTGAAGCATAGATATTTCCTGCATGAGTCCCTTATAGGGATGTGCAGATAGGCTTCTTTTAATTCTAGGGTGACTAACCAGGCATCTTTGACTAGCATAGGGAAAAGCTGCTACAGGGTGAGCATTTTGAATTTTGGTACCATCAGGAAGGTGTTTAGAATTGAAAGATCTAGGATTGGGCGCCATGTGCCCTCTTTTCTGGGTACCAGGAAAAGTCTGGAGTAGAATCCTTGACCTATCGGTTCCGCAGGAACAGGTTGAATTGCCCTTATAGAGAGCAGGGACTGAATTTGGTTTTGTGCCTCTGCTCACTGGTTTGGAGGAAGGTCTGCGAACTGCTTTGGGGTTGCCAATGAGTGGAAGTAAAATTTGTACCCCTGTGAAACAATGTTAAGGACCCATATGGAAATAATTCCCAATGAGGTGGATTAGCACTCCCTGCTTTTGAGGTAGAGGCACTCCATTGCTTAGATCTCTGCATACACTGAGGCTGTAGTCGGGGGGGGGGGGGCCTGGGTCTAGTTTGAGATGGCTTTGAGGGGGCTGGAAAGGACCAATGTTTCGAGGGGCAATGCCTACTGAATCTAAGAGGCCGTACTTGCAAGAATTCTTTGACTGTCTGCATAGATTTAGCTTTTTCTTCCATCTTTTTAAGGACCTCTTCTGCTTTGGTGCCAAACAGATTGTCCTTGTTCAAAGGAGCGTCTAATAATTTTGATTTGACATGGTCTGGCAAGGTCTGCTCCTTAAGCCAAGCATGCCTTCTCAGTATAGAACCAGTGACTGTTGCCCTGCAAGATGCTTTTAGGGCATCAAGGCCACACTGCAATGTATGTTTGCTGACTTGGCTTGCAGAATGCAAAAGCTTTTGTAATTCTTTACTTTCTGCACAGTCTGTAAAGGAAGCAATTTTTTGCTTAATAAATTCCATAATATGTTGTTGGTACTTCAGCATGTATAACTGACAATTCAAAGCCCTAATGGTGAGAGTCGCAGAGGTATATACTTTCTTACCCCATCTGTCTAAAGCTCTGGAATCCCTGTCCGAGGGGGTGGGATTCTTAGCTGTAGTTGCTTTTATACCTTTAGGCCCCTGGGAGATGACCTCTGGGTCAGCAGTAGGATTTTTGAAAAGGAATTTGTGAGAGTCTGTAGTACCTGTCTGGTTTCCTAGGAGCAGGGGGTAAAGTATCAGTAGTTAAAATGGATTCCATAAAGACATCATCCACAACATCCAAGACGGGGGTATTGCTAAAGGCTTATGTTGTGGCAAATCTAGAAATTCTCTGAGTCTCTTTTTGGACTGAGGATAGTCTTGGCATTTCCAGGGGAAATCCTCTCTTAAAGTATGTAAGGTTTAACCAAAAGAGAAATCCTCTGGAGGAGAAGCAGAGGGAATGGATTCCTCTGCATATGAATCCTCATAAGAATCTTAATCTTGTCTCTGTCTTTATCCTTATGTTTTTTTCGGAAGATTGATAGTCGGATGGCTTACCAAAGCCATTTTGGAATTCAGAGATCGAGAACGAAAGTATTTAGTGACAATAAGGGCCCGACAATGAATAGTTCGGACGCTGAACAAGGCATAAAACCGACAGCGAGGTACATCGTGGTATGGGCCTAAACAGGTGACACAGTAAGAATGGAAATCTCGGTGTGGTATTTGCTTTCCACAGGCAAGACAATTGTTAACTTTTTCCTGACATTGGTTAGAGCAAGAAAAAAGGATCCCCAACATGGTACTTAGCTTAAGAAGACTTCAGGATAATTTAATTCAGAAACGAAAACTCAGGAAGAATCCGACTGGCACTCGTGCTAACTCTTCTGCTTCGGGCTCCTCGGCAAGAAAGACTGATGTAATGGCATTAGCTGCCAGTGTTTATACTCCTGACGACCTGATGTCAGACCTGGAGCAACAGCAACCAACGCAGAAATACTAAGACTCTGGTATTCGGGCCGACTGAGGGCTACCTGCAGGCAGATAACCCAAGTGTGATGACTGCAACAGTGAAACACGAAGAACATCATATGTTTTGGAAGTGTAATAAGTTGTCAGACTTTAAAATTTCCCTACAGATTACTAAGGAAATTATTTTTTGAGACAGGATACAGGATCTGAATTGCCTAGACACAGTAAGGCCTTACTGAGTTGAATTCTGTTGGCTGCCATAAAGCAATTATTATAAAATTGAAATCAAAATCTAAACCACCTATACTTGAAGTAATTAATATTGCAACGGAGATAAAAGGACAGGAAGTGGAATCTTTAGAAAAGGTTAGAAGTAAATTACATAGAAAAAATGGAAATTGTAGGAACAATACAGGAAGAAAAATATTTTGGAGGAAGAATGAGGTTTAAGAGAAAGTAGGAACTAAATAACTTATGTAATGTTGCTCAGATTATGCATCACATATATTGTTATATATTCTATAAAGTTTGTAAATGTGAACTTGTTAATCAAATCTACTTAAAAAAAGACCACACAACTAATCATAATTGACAGAATATATGAAATGCAGAACAGTAAGGGCTACCTAATAAAAATGCAGATAGCACATTTAGAGCTAAAATTCCTCAAAAATGTAGAGAAATGTCAGCATATCCGCAACAACAACAATATTCTAATGTACAAAAACAGCACTTTAAGTGCCATTATAGGATCATAGGAAGTTACTAGGCTACTGGCCCTGAGGCCCTTAAAAGCCTAGCCAAGAATTTAGCTCATGTCCCAATAAGTCAGCACCTTATGTCACTGTCCAGCAGGGACATAGGTGGAATCCAAGGGGTGTATTTTCTGTTCACCATCCAGTTATCCAGGTTGTGCTTAAAAAGGTTTAATGAGGTACTCTGCTTTACGTGGAGAGTGAGTCTATTCCACAAAATGGGGAGTCTCTGAGATACAAATCTTTCCAGCCAACAAATCCTACTGATGTTACAGACCAGGTTAAGGTCTTACGTGTGGGTTACTTGAGTGGAGATTGACTTGCGGATATGCAGCATTCCCATCAGGGTGGTGTCTGAGACTGCTTTATATGCCAGACAGAGGGTCACCTCTGAGGAGTCTGTAGAAGATCAAGTAGAGGGACAGGACTTTTAGCCTATCTGTGTAGGGTAGATGTCTGAGGCCCTGGGTTCTCTGGGTGAGTAATCTCTGTGGTCTCTCCAGCTGCTGCATGTGCTTTGTGAGGTACATGCCGAAAGGGGCACTGTATTCAATAATCGCTCTTATAAGGGAGGAATACAGGGATGTTATGACCACCTTTGTCCCTGGATAAGATATCCTAACTAATGAGGTGGGCCATGTACAAAGCTTTCCGTACAACAGAGGCAATATGGTGGTCAAAAGTCAGTTTGCTATCAACCTGGGTTCCCATTTCCCGCACGACTGAATGCGTGCTTAGTGCCTTATTATCAATATGGGGATGTCATTTTCCCCAAAAGGGATGATGATGCATTTTTTGGCATTCAGTCTGAGGCCATGTTTCTGGCATAAGTCATTTGCTTGGGTAAGACTCTCTTGGAGGATTTCCAGGGGAATTGATGACAGCATCCAGCTTGCAGTCATTTGCAAACTTGGTCAGCCATAGCCCACTAGATTTGGCCTGCACCTCTGAGAAGTATATCCCAAAGAGCAGAGGCCCCAACACTGATCCCTGGGGTACACCACTTGTTACGGGTCTACTACTTGAGGTGGCTTACCCTATTTTGACTAGGTGGGTTCTAGCCGTAAGCCAATTTGCTACCCATCTGGTAACATATGGATTGATGCCTAGTTGAGAGAGTTTATCTATTATATCTGAGTACATAATAGTATCGAAGGCCTTGGCCAGGTCAAGGTAAGTGGTGTGCAACATCTTCACCTTGTCTATGGCCTTGGTGACGGTCTCAAAGAAGTCAACCAAATTTAACAGGCATGACCTCCCGTTGACAAAACCAAACTGTGTCAGTTCAAGTATCTGGAGGTTGCCAATGTTCTTGTTAATGAGGTCCATGATAATCTAGTCCATGGCCTTGCTGATCAGGCTAGTTAGGCTGATGGGTCTATAACTTCCTGTATCAGTGGACGCTTCACCTTTGTGCAAATGGATGACAGTAGCTGTCCTCCACTTGGCTGGGATGAGGCCAGTACTCAGGCTTTGATTGAACAGTCTGCCTAATGGTGCTGCAAGTTCCTGTCTGAGTTCATGGAGGATGCAGCCTGGGATGTTATTGGGTCCCATGGAAGCTGGATTTTTTTGCCTTTGAGAAGGCAGTGATGACTTGCTCCCTAGAGATAAGGGGAGGGGGCAGGTACAGGGGATGTACTGGTGGGGGGACAAAGGAGTGAAGTTTTCACTGAACCTGTCAAAAGAGCTACAACTACTGGAACAGTCAAACATTAAGATCATGCATCATAAGACCACGCATCAGTTCCATAAAAGACTCAATAATTATGGGGCACAAAACCCATTAGTTTTGGCTTAACAATGGCAATGCCCATAGGAATTAAAAATTCAGACATTCACTGCTGGCCTTTCAAGGTCTCTGCTCATCAAATAATGTCCATAAGCCTTTCCCTAATAGAATTTTGAAGGAATAAAAATAACAGAGCATAAACCTTAGATGTATCAAACCAAACAGGTGAGAAGTGTACAGCTATGTCTGTAATCTCAAAGGCACTATGCATTGGAGAGCTGAGCTAATTGTGAATGACACCATATATGAAGCTGAAGATATAGCAAACCTGCTGGCTGATAAATTCAGTTCTAACTACACCCACTCTCACCCTCATATGTCTCACAAAAAATATCAGAAACCAATATGCCCCCAGCTCTCATTAAGGACCAAGTCCTGGAAGCTTTCTCAAAAGCCAGCAATAAAGTATCTATACATTCTGACAGTGTATCTGGATATATCCTATACAGTTTGAAGAATGACTTATGCAAGCCCCTAACAGCTTTGTTCAACCTCAATTCCAAACAGGATTCATGCAAAATGAATGGAGGACAGCAAAAGTCATACTTCTGCACAAGCAAAAGTCATCCACTGACAAGAGTAACTACTGACCCACAAGTCTGAACAGCCTCATACGTGCAGCCATGGAAAGACTTACTAGGAAATTAATTAACAAGGGACACAGGAAACTCCTAAACACTGGACCTGTTACAATTTGGTTTTGTAAAAGGCAACTCATTCTTTCTTAACCTAGTGGATTTTTTGAAAAAGTCACCAAAGCTATAGATGAAGGCAAAATGGTGCAAATTGACTACCTTGACCTGGCCAAAGCTTTTAACACAATACCCACTTGTGCATTATAGAAAAGTATACTAAATTAAGAATAAACCCCTGTGTCACCCTCTGGATTGCCAAGTGGCTCACAAATAGGGCATAAGAAGTCAAGATAGGGGAAGATACCTCCACATAGACCTGTCAGTAGTGAAGTCCCACAGAGTTCAATGCTGGGACCACTCCTGTTTGGCATCTACTTCTCAGAATTCCAAGAAAACATCAAGGGTCTTTGGTTGATGAAGTCTGTGGATGACTACAAGCTGAGAGCAATCAGTGTATCTCCAAAAGACTCAGCTATCTTCCAGAACCATTTATCCAAAGCAAGTAACTGGTGCCAGAGTCGTGAATTAAAGTTAAAGGCTAAAAAGTGCATTACTCTATTCCTGTTCCTTGGGAAACCAAATGCCCTGGGAAATAACCACATTGTCAATACACTCCTAAGTGACCCAGTAGTTAAGAGATTTGGTAACATACATAGATAGTGACCTTGCATTTGACACACATGTGTCTACTGTTGTGAGGATGTGCTTCTATACTGCTTAGCTTATAAGCAAAGATACGGTATTTCAGTCCAGAGATGTTACTACCCCACTGTAGTCAGCCCTCATTAGGCCCATCATTCAGTATATAATGCTCTCTTTGGTATGTATTTATCCAGACATTTTCAACAACTACAGCACCCACAGAGGTCCCTCACAAAGAAAATACAGGGACTAAACGACATGACCTACACAGACTGCCTCAAAGTCTTAGCACTGTATTTGGCTTCTTATACACTACTTAGAAGTGATCTGTGCCTCGCCTATAAGGCATCCTCTAACCCAGTACTAATGGACCTACCACCCATCTGCAAGTCAAATGGTATCAAAACAACTTGAATCAGAAACCTTAACCTCTTCTGCAACATACACAGTATGGTTTGGCGGGACAGGTACATAGTCCAGAAGACACTGCCACTCTGGAACAGACTCCCCATCCATGTAAAACAAAGCTTACCCCTATCCCTATTCAAACACAACTTAGATCAATGGAGGAGAATGAGGACGTTTATCCCAGGACTGTCCTCTGTGGTACAAATGGACACAGGCAGTGCCTAAATGCCTTACCCTGGAGCAGGGTCTCCCTTTCAATACTCAGTGGTATGTCCACAGAAACACTCATACACAAATGGGAAGTACAGCAATAAAAATCATGGTAAGAGTAATTTGAACACCTAAAGGGGTAACATGGATAGGCTGAAAATGGACCTTCAGGTTAGTCAGCCTAGTATTCACCTATGAACCTACAAGCAGTAACTGCAGGAAATGCTATTCAGTTATTTGGCTTCAAATCAGCTGTTATTTTTTATGCCGTCTCTTGAAAATTGTGAAATCCTTATTTGTCCGTGTAGTTACTTATAATACTGAAGTCTACTTGTTTTGTGTACCATTAATAAAGTACAGTTTGTTAAGTCCTACTTACATATAACAGTAGATGTTCAAATTTCATACTACCTCAGTGGCATATGGGTTCAGTCCCTACACCAACCCACAATGGTGGTTTGCAGAGCTCTGAATCCCTTCCTCTGGCACTCTTGTGATAGGAGATTCACTAAGCCCCTCCCATCAGGGTAAGCTTAATCTCTTTCATAGAAAATCGGTTACTCAGGCTTTTACTGTCAAATAGGAAGAACCAAGAAGGACCAGAAGCAAGAATTACCTGAAACCAACCAATTTGCAGCCACAAAATACAAACACAAATAAACAAAGGCAACCAACAGCAGAACAAGGTTGGATACTATTTTACTAAAATAAGTGGGATGGTAGGTGGGTCCTGCCATTGATGCAGTGTGAAATTTGAACATCTAATGTTACAGATACGTAGGACTCATGCAGCTATACTATGTTCATCATTCACACTGCCTCAGTGGCAAATAGATAAATTCCCAAAGCTAACCCTACCTGGAAGGAGGAAGAATAAGGATACAGAAGCCCCTGGAGAATGCTGCTCACAAAACCTGCCCTGAAACTTGAGAAAGAATCCACTTTGTAGTGCTTTGTAAAGGTATTGCCAGAGGATGAGGTTGCTGCCTCTAGAATGCTTCTAGAGTCCACTCTTTTCCAATATGACACTGAAGAGGATACTGCTCTAATGGAATCTCCCTTAACCTTGCCTGGAATAGATTTATTATGGTGGGAGTGAAAAAACACAGAAGACTACTACTAATGAGACATTGTTTGCTTAGAGAAAGGTTAACCCTTCTTAGCCCTGGAATAGGAAATTAGTATCTGTTAAGCTTTCCTGAAGGGCTTAGTTTTGTCAAGGTAGTAACTAAGCTGCCTGTGCACATCTAAGGTATGCAGAATTTTCACTCTCTTAACTTTAGGTTCCAGATCAGATAAGAGTGGCTCACCATGAGAGCGTCCAGATGTTAGAGCAATACGCAAAACAGTTTTCTAAGTGATGAACCTCAAATCAACCTGAAAGGCAGGTTTAAAAAGAGGTAAGGTCAATTTTTTAAGAATAAAATTGAAATCCCAAGGAGGAAGAATTGACTTTTGAGGGGGTCTCAAATGCAGCGCTCCTTTAACAAATGAGAACTATAGGAATAAAAACCATGGTAAGGGTAATTACAACACCCAATGGGATAACATGGCTAGGCTTAAAATAGCCCTTCAGGAATGAAGAGACGAAAGAGGAGGATCCATGGGCAAACAAGCTGAGATGGCCACAAGATGCACCTTGATAGATACATAAGACAAGCCATCATTCAGTAGATCGCACAAATATTTTAAAAACAGAGTGGTAAATGCCATAAACCGAGTTCTGATATCAGTTAAGCATTACCTAGAAAACATCTTTCACTTGTAAACATTTGATTTTCAAGTTTTAAGATTTCTTGCTTCCTTCAATATCTACTGCACATCCTCATGGGACAACTGCCAAAAAGATATCAAGATAGAATCATCCAAGCTGTCAGTAGCAATTGTTCTAAGATGGGGTGCACCAGTAGTCCAAGACAATGTGTGATCAGTGTGCGATGAGGAAGCTTGTGCTAATTGCAGTTGCCCAATTCCATTAAAAGGGGGCAACAACTCAGTTTGGGCCAAAAGGGGAGTCACTTCAGTTATATTTGGTAATTCTTTCTGAATCTTCAGAAGTATCTTCAGTATCAGCGGAATAGGTGGAAATGTATAAAGGAATGTTACCATATATGAGAACGAGAATGCTTCTGTCCTCGAAGCACGGCTGCAAAAAATGTCTAAAACAGAATTTTTCCAACTGTCTGTTTTGAAAGGTAGTGAACAAAACTATCTGAAGTGTTCCCCATATCTAGAGCAAATCCAGAAATACCTCTTTTCTGAGTTTCCACTCATGAGGCTCCCTTCAGGATCTTCTTAGTCTGTCTGTCACAAGGTTTTGCTCTGATAGGATGTATGAGGCCAGAAGCATTAGAGAATGTTGAAAGTCTAGCTCCCAGGCCATCAATTTAAACTGGCAAAGAGGGTATGACTTTGTACTCCCTTGTTTGCTCAGGTTCCACTTGACTGTGGCACTAACTGTGACCAATAAAAGGGGACCTGGAGACCATAAATGGTGAAGAACTTTTAAAGTCTGAATCACTGCTAATGTTTCTTTGATGTTTATGTGCTCTGTAATGCCTGAAGGACCCCATTCACCTTGCACTACAATTTCCCTGGACACTGTTCCCCATGCAAAATCTGACAAGTCCATCTGGACTGACTGAACTAGGGGCTGAAGGGAAAAGTGCAGTCTGGACTGAGAGACATCTGATCCCTCCACCATTGTAACTCTCATTTCACAAAATCTAGCACTGGCACCTGGAACTCCCAGCGAAGCAGGTGCTGTTTCCAACACTTTTTTAAATACCACTGAATCTTGCTCATGTGGATTCTGGCCAATGATGTCATGAGGATTATTGATGCCATGAGGCCTAGAATTTTGAGAAACTCTCTTGTGGAGGCAACTTCTTGAAGAGGGAAATCCCTGAAAATATCCTGCACAGTCAGGACTCAGGACTCAGGACTTTGTTTTCTGATAGAAACACCATACTTTTTTCTGTGCCCATCAAACACCCCAGGAAGACAATTCTTTGTGAGGATGTGAGACAGGACTTTTGTAGGTTCAACTTGACGTTGGGAGCAACTGGAATGTGATGATAAGCATTCTTCAAACGCAAAGTCACCATGAAACAGGGGTCCAGAAGAATGGGTATGACCATCTCCAGGGTGAAAATTTTGAATATGAGTAGTTAAAAGTATGCAGGTATGACAATTTTAACAATGGTCTTCATGACAGCTCTTTTTTGGGTATGAGAAAGATTCAGGTGTAAAATCATTTACCTTTTTGGTGCAGTAGCTAATTCTATAAGCCCTGTTTGCAACTTGTGAAGGAGTACTGGAGAGATGTGTCTGGTCTGATATGTGTGACTAGGCTGCTGCCATGAGCAAATGCCTGGGGAAGGGGAAGAGGAAGAGGAAAAGGAAGGAGGGATGAGATGCCCTCAGTCTTGGCACAGCCATTCTTTAGGAGAGGAATGATCTTTTCTGGGAAAGGAAGCTTTTTTATTTGGTTTGGAAGCATTATCCTCTTGCCATTTCCTCTTGGTACCTGACTCTTGTTAGGCTGGGATTTTTGGTTGTTCTTCCCTTTGATGTTGGATACCATATTTTTTTTAAACACCTTTATTAAATTATTACGTAAGACTTAGGCAAACATAAATTAGTAGAAAAGAAAACAAGCCATATTAATACTTTTTTTCACTTACAAACATTAAACATCACATATATTTTCTTTATTTGTAACTATCATCAGTCCAGCATTACACCAATTGTTGAATTCCTAACTTCTCTTAAACTTCACTCCTCCCCAACATTATTCTGTATGAATTGTTCCCACTATTTCCATTTATTTCTATGTAATTTGCTCCTTCCCTTTTCTAAGGATCACTCTTCCCGCTCTTTTATATCTCTTATAATAGTCATCATCATCATCTTCTTTCGGCTGTTCCCGTTAGGGGTCGCCACAGAGGATCATCTGTTTCCATTTCTTCCTGTCCTCTGCATCATGTTCTTTCACACCAACCACCTGCATGTCCTCTCTCACCACATCCATAAACCTCATCTTAGGCCTTCCTCTTTTCCTCTTACCTGGCAGCTCCATCCTTAGCATCCTTTTCCCAATATACCCAGCATCCCTCCTCAGCACATGTCCAAACCAACGCAATCTCACCTCTCTTGCTTTGTTTCGAAACTGTCCAACCTGAGCTGACCCTCTAATATACTGATTCCTAATCCTGTCCATCCTAGTCACACCCAGTGCAAATCTTAACATCTTTAATCCAACGAACAAGGCACACAATGGTTAAATAAATAAACCAAGCCGGAATCCCCCTCGAAACAGCAGCTTTAATGGAGAACAAACAAACAGCAAATGATAGTTCAGTGAAGACTTAGCGCTTTCACCCAATAAAGGGCATCATCAGAGTAATGCATACTTTTACACAAGCTCTACATATACTCAATTAATATACTTACGCCCCCTAAAATAGCCAATAATCAAGAGATTACAATAATGAAAATTAAAATGTCACTGCCCCTCTTTAAAGGAGTACGCAATAAAATACTCTTGTGAAACAATCTACCTAACAGTGTACTGGTTAAAATAATAGTGAAGTAATCATATCACAGTCAACATTTAAAACCAATTTACAAGTTAAAAACTGTAAAGTGACATGCTGTCATAAAATATATATAAAAATGTCATCGTGTATTATTGTACATACTAGAATTTTTTAAAAAATGTCAAAAAATAAACCTTAATAGTAAACAAACCTAATACATACATAGCCCTAAGATGTTAATGACAAAAAATTAAATGTTACTAAGAAAGTTAAGTTAAATTAAATGTGACCTGTATTTCAGTATGCTGAGTAGAGAAATATGCTCATTTATACCAGGTGGGTTCGATGCATTTAGCCTCAATTGCCAGAGGTATTCTTTTACCTCTAATAAAATCTTGTGATCACCACCCCTGTCACTGTAGGGTACCCTGTCCACTACAAAAAACAAAAATTTTTTTAAATTATTACAAACCGTACTGTGTGTATATAGAGCATTAGTAGTTCTTTTGTTTTTTATGTCCCTGTTGTGCTCTAAAATCCTTAGCCTTAATTTTCTAATGGTCTTTCCAATGTAAAATGTTGGACAGCTCATACACGTAGCTAAGTATATGACCATTTTTGTATTACAATTGCAGTAGCCTGCACTTCTAATAGTTTTGGCATAGTTGTTAACTGCAACGTATGGTCCATTATTGATGTATTTACACACGCTACAAGAGCCACATTTGCTCATCATAGAACGTTTGTAAATATTGTGATACTCATTGGACTCCATCATTTCTTTCAAACTCTTACCTCTGCTGTTGATAAAACAGGGGCTATTCATAATCCTGTCTACCCTCGTCACACCCAGTGCAAATCTTAACATCTTTAACTCTGCCACATCCAGCTCTGACTCCTGCCTTTTCGACAATGCTACGGTCTCCAACCCATATAACATAGCTGGTCTCACTACCCTCTTGTAGACCTTCCCTTTCACTCTTATTGGTACCCGTCTGTCACAAATCACTCCTGACACTCTTCTCCACCCATTCCACCCTGCCTGTACTCTCTTCTTCACCTCTCTTCAACACTCACCATTACTCTGAACTGTTGATCCCAAGTACTTAAACTCATCCACCTTTACCAACTCTACTCCCTGTATCCTCACCATTCCTCTACCCTCCCTCTCATTTACACACATATATTCTGTTTTAGCCCTGCTGACCTTCATTCCTCTCCTCTCTAAAGCATATCTCCACCTCTCCAGGGTCTCCTCAACCTGGTCCCTACTCTCACTACATATCACAATGTCATCTGCAAACATCATAGTCCACGGGGCCTCCTGTCTAATCTCATCTGTCAACCTGTCCATCACCACTGCAAATAAGAAAGGACTCAGAGCTGATCCTTGATGTAATCCCACCTCCACCTTAAACATATATGTCACTCCCACCGCAGTCCTCACCAATGACACACTACCCTTGTACATATCCTGTTCCACTCTTACATACATCTCTGCCACTCCCGACTTCCTCATACAATACCGCAACTCCTCTCTAGACACCCTGTCATATGCTTTCTCTAAGTCCACAAAGACACAATGCAACTCCTTCTGACCTTCTCTGTATTTCTCCAACAACACTCTCAGAGCAAATATTGCATCTGTAGTGCTCTTTCCTGGCATGAAACCATACTGCTGATCACTAATCATCACCTCCCTTCTTAACCTAGCTTCCACTACTCTTTCCTATAACTTCAAGCTGTGACTGATCAATTTTATCCCTCTGTAGTTACTGCAGCTCTGCACATCACCCTTATTCTTAAAGATAGGTACCAAAACATTTTTTCTCTATATCTCTTATAATAGTAAATACTTAAAATATAGGTGGTTTATAGATTCATAGGTTAATAGGTAAGTACTAGCCTAGCTGCCCTTGCTGGCCACCTTAAGCCTAGTCAATATTCCTTTTTGAGCTCAAAATAACCTATCCCATTTAGTTGTAGACTGGCTTCACCCATCCCATGTTTGATAATTATATATTACCTCTAATGAGAATAACTGTGATCATACCATAGATACTTTGCGAGGACCCATGCATGGGTTAAAGCATTTAGGAGCTGCCTCTGTCCATTAGTAGTATAGGGGGCAGTCCTGGTATACATTTTCTGTCTTCCATCCATAGATCTAAAGTTGCACTTGAATATACACAAGGATGCACTTTGTTTTACATGGATGGGGATTCTATTCCACAGCAGTACTGCCTTCTGCGAGATAAATCTGTCCCTCCAAACTGTTCTGTATTGCAGAAAACATTTAGATCCCTAGACTGAGTAATTCTGATGCCATTTGACTTGTTGATGCACAGTAAGTCCATCAGTAATGGGTCAGAGGATGCCTTGCATGCCAGACACAGGTAACCTCTTAACAGTCTTCAGGATGCCACTATATAGCATAATAACAGGGCTTTAAGTCAGTCCATGTAGGACATGTTGTTTAGGCCTTGTACCTTTTCGTAAGGTATCTCAGTGGGTCTTGCAGTTGTTGCATGTGTCTGGACAGATACATGCCAAAAGGGTCATTATATGCAACGAGTGGCCTAATAAGGGGATCAATGACATCCCTAACATCTAGACAACATTCCTTTGTTTATAAGCTGTGCAATATAGAAGGACTTTCTTACAACAATAGACACATGTTAAATTTCTTTGCTTACAATCTGTGCAATATAGAAGGACTTTCTTACAACAATAGACACATTCTGGTCAAAAGTTAGGTTACACTCCACATTAAGTTCCCAAATGCCACACAACTGAGTCAACATTTAGGGGAGTATTGTCAATGTGCTAGTTCCCTGGGGTAGATCACTTCCCAAAAGATACAATAATGGATTTTTTGGCACTTAGTTTTAGTCCATGATTTTGGCACCAGTTATTTATTTGAGACAAACCTTCCTGCATGATGACTAAGATGGTTAGGGATTCAATGACGGCTTCTAGCTTGCAGTCACATGTAATCTTATTCTGTCAGAGCACTTTGGTATTGGGTTTTAATTCAGAAAAGTAGATGCCAAACAGGAGAGGTCCCAGCACAGAATGCTAGGGGACTCCAATGGTGACTGGTTTCTTTGTGAAGGTAACTTCCCCTGTTTTGATTATTTGCATCCTATCTGTGAGACAGATGGCAATACAGTGGGTGACGTAGGGGTTTATTCCCAGTTTACTTAGCTTTTCTACTATTCCTGAATAGGGAATTGTGCCAAAAACTTTGGCCAAATCAAGGTATGTGGTGTCTACTGTTTAGCCTTCATCCACTGCTTTGGTAACATTTTCAAAAATATCCACCAGGTTGAGTAAGCACGACCCACCCTTGATGAATCCAAACTGAGATGGGTCCAGTGTTTGGGGGTTCACTATATCCTGATTGATTAATTCCATGAGAAATGGCATTGCATATGAGGGTGGTCAGACGTAGGGTTATGTAACTGCCCTGTGGAAGGTCCTCTCTTCTGTAGGGGAATGACTGTAGCTGTTTTCCATTTGCTTTGTATAACACCTATATGGGGACTGAGACTGAATAGTGTTCTTATGGGTGTGGCTAAAATGTTTTTCCTGCTACTTAAGATGCATCTAGGGATACTGTCAGGCCCCACTGGTGCAGTATTTTTAGCTTTTTATAACACTTTCAGGACTTTGTCTTGCATAACAGCTGGAGGCAAGACAGTTTCAGGTATATCCTGATGAACAGACACAGGGGAAAGATGGGTAAAGTTAGAGCTAAATTTATCTACAAATAGGTTTGCTATATCTTCAGCATTAATGTAAGTGACATCATTCACAATTGGATTAACCCACTGTTGCACTGTGCTTTTGAAATTATGAGAATAAGTAAAAAATGCCTTGTGACTGTCTTTGGCTTGGTAGCTATTTCAGCCTCAAACTTAACTATAGTGGATTTTATTAAGCTCCTGAGCTATTTGTTAATTTCAGTGGCAAGGACTCTAACATACTGGGAATTACTCTTCTTACTTCTGGTCAAAATTATTTTCCTTTTATTATAAAGCTTGTTGATATTACAGTTCCATACGAAGCAAAGCTGGATCTACACAGCTGTTTACATGCTGCTATA
This sequence comes from Protopterus annectens, assembly GCF_019279795.1. Taxonomy (NCBI): domain Eukaryota; kingdom Metazoa; phylum Chordata; order Ceratodontiformes; family Protopteridae; genus Protopterus; species Protopterus annectens. Next base: position 1,394,590,413 of record NC_056729.1, read on the forward strand.
GTGTGGAGGTATACATTTCTGTGTATTCAATGGAGTTCACTGGTTTTGAGGGGATTTGAAGCTTGCCAATCTATCACTTAGGAGTAGGCAGTTTGCCTTAAATAAATTTCTAAAGGTACTTTGGGTTGAAGGGATCTCTGGTTTCAGTTCTATTTCAAAGGAGACTGCTTTATGGTCAGACCTAACAAGTGATAAAGATACGCGAGGGAAGCTGCAAGATGCTCCCATATTAGTAAGGACAAGATCCAAGATGTTATTTCCTCTAATGGGTATTATGACCAGTTGTTCATAGGTTCATAGGATGATACTAGGCTATTAGCTCAGAAGGACCTTATAAGCCTAGCCAACAATTTCACCCATGTTCCCACAAAGTCAGCACCTGTTTTCCCTGTCCAGCAGGGAAATAGGTGGGATCCCAGGGGTATATTTTCTGTTTCCCATACGGTCGTCCAGATTCTTCTTAAAGAGGGCTAGTGAGTTACTCTGCTTGATGTAGAGAGGAAGTCTATTCCACAGATGGGGGAGTCATTGGGACACAAATCTATCCCACCAACAAGTTCTATTAATGTCACAGACTAGGTTGAGACCTTGCATGCTGGTTGCACGAGTGGAGTTTCACTTACAGATATGCAGCAGCTCCATCAAAGCTGAGTCTGAGACGGCCTTGTATGCCAGACACAGGTCACCTCTGAGCAGTCTGTACGAGACTGAGTAGAGGGACAGGGCTTTTAGCCTATCTGTATAGGATAGGTGTTTGAGACCCTGGATTGTCCTGTTCAGGAACCTCTGTGGTCTCTCCAACTGCTGCATGTGCTTGGTAAGGTACATGCCAAAGGGAGCATTGCACTCTATAATGGGTCTGATAAGTACAGAGATGTTATGACCTCCTTGTTCCTGGATGAAATACCCTTACTTATGAGGTGGGCCATGTAGAAAGCCTTCCATATAATGAAGGCAACATGGTGGTCAGAAGTCAGGTTGCTATCAAACTGGGTGCCCAAGTCCCTCACGACTAACTGCATGCTTAGTACATTGTTATTAATGTGATAATTAGTAGGGACACCATTTTCCAAAAAGGGGATAATAATGCATTTCTTAGCATTCAGTTTGAGGCCATGCTTCCGGCACCAGTCATTAGTTTGATTAAGGCTCTCTTGGAGGATGTTCACATCACTAGGGGAATTTATGACAGTGCCCAACTTGCAGTCATCTGCAAACTTGGTCAGCCACAGATCACTGGTTTTGGCCTGCACCTCAGAAAAGTATATCCCAAACAGTAGAGGCCCCAAGACCGATCCTTGAGGTACTCCGCTTGTTACAGGTCTGCTACTAGAGGTGGCTTCCCCTATTTTGACTGAGTGGGTTTTATCAGTGAGCCAGTTAACTACCCATCTGGTAACATATGTGTTGATGCCTAGCTGGGAAAGTTTATCTATCATGCCCGAATGGGGAATAGTATCTAAGGCTTTGGCTAGGTCAAGGTAGGTGGTGTGCACTGTCTTGCCCTCATCCATGGCTTTGCTGACTGTTTCGATGAAGGTGACCACATTTAACAGGCATGAACTCCCTTTGACAAATCCAAACTATGTGGGATCAAGCATTTGGAGGTTGTTAATGTCCTTGTTTACAAGGTCCACGATAATGCATTCCATGGCCTTGCAGATCAGGCTAGTTAGGCTGATGGGCCTATAACTGCATGGGTCGGTGGACTCTCCACCTTTGTGCAGAGTGATGACAGTGGCTGTCCTCCATTCTGCTGGGATGAAGCAACAGGCTTTGGTTGAATAGGGTGCATAGTGGTACTGAAAGCTCTTGCCTGTGTTCATGTAGGACACAGCCAGGGATGTTGTCAGGTCCCATGGAGGCTGTATTTTTTTGCCTTTGAGAGGGCATTAATACCCTGCTCCCTGGGGATGAGGGGAGGGGGCAGGTGCTGGGGATGTCCTGGTTTACTGATGGTGGGGACGGGGGGGGGGGGGTGAAGTTTTCACTGAAACTGTCTGCCAGTAAATTGGCTATATCTGTGGCATTTGTGTATGTGGTATTCTTGACCACCAATTCAGGGCAGATTTGGGAGTTATCATTCAGGTTGTGGACATATGCGAAGAAGAGTGGATGTGGCCAATTTTGACTTGAAGTTAGCCTTACAGGATTTCACCAGTGACCTTATTTGCTTGCTCAGATAAAGGAGAGATTGCTTCCAGCTTGGCACCTGCTCCTTCTTGGTCCTGGACAGCAATTTTTTCCTTTTATTATAGAGTCTGTTTATAGTTGCTGTCCAGCAGACAGGTTTACTGTTCCTTGAGGAAGACGATTTGGTCCTATCAGGTACTGCTAAGTCCATGCAGCTATATAGGTGCTCATATAGTTTTTTGCTGTAGGCTTTGACATTAGTGCTTGATTCAACTGAATGGATGGTGGCTGTGAAGCTGCTTATACCTGCTCTCAGGAGATTGTAGTCAGGTTTGGAAATTTTTTTTTCGATCCTGGCAAGGGGGGGGGGGATCAGGGGAGATGGTGAGTTTGAAAGCGATTGCTTTATGGTCAGATCATACCAAGGTGGATGACACTGTAGGGGTGCTATAGTGGCTACTCATGTTGGTTAGTACCAGGTCCAGGATATTTTTACCTCTTGTGGAGGTGTCGACCAGTTGATCCAATGCATTGGCATTGACAAAGTCAAGCACCCTCTGGGCATCCATATTTGAGCTAGAATAGGTCTTCCACTCTATGGTTGGATAGTTAAAATTGCCCAGGATTAGGGTAGAGGGCTGAATCTTGATGGAATTAAGTAAGTCCAGAAAGGTGGAGTGGGCCTCCTGGGTCCTGGTTGGGGGTATGTAGCTAGGTATGATTTGAATAGGTGTTTTGTAAACAGTTAACTGCACCTGGAGTGTCTCCTGTGCATCATATGGTTTGACCAGCCTGGAGGTGTGTATGTCTTTGATAAATATTGAAACTCCACCTCCTTTGGCTTTGTAGTCCTCTGCTTGGGGTCTGAACATATGGTAGGACATGTAACCTGGGAAGGGTGGAGTGCTTTCCACAGCTTTGAACCAGGTTTCAGTGACTGCACAAATGTCAGCATCTTTGAGGGTGAGGAATGCTTGCAATGAGTGCTGTTTCATGTTAATATTCCTAGCGTTTAGCAGCATGACCTTAACATTTTGTTTAGAAGAATTTTTCACATTGGTAATTTTGTTCTCATGACTTTGCCTAAAAAAAGGCACTGTGGGGGAGGCAATAGCCTTTGCCAGAAGCCTGAAGCCCAGGGAAGACAGATAAAGGCCATCTCTGGCAAAGCATCGTGGTCTGTCAATCATGTCCTTCCAGGCTGTCAGGTACTGGATTCTCTTGAAATGGCACCAGAGACTAAGCCAATTGTTAAAGTCAATCTTTTTCTGTTTGTACTGAGGCATCATTCTGCGTGACGATAGAATGCTGCTTAAGGCTAGGGACATACCTGCCTGGGACACATATTCAGCAAGCTCAATCATGTCTCTCTTCATATAGTCCAGAGAGGTACATCTCAAGTCATTCACACCAACATGGACTATGACAGTCATAACTGTACCTGTTGATGAGAGACTTGAGTGTGTGAGTGATACAGAGGATTCTAGCACCTGACAAGCAACTTACTGTGACTTTCCCCTTGTCTAACCAGGTGAGAGGCATTTCTGTGTGTCTCATGACAGAGTCTTCTATGACTAGTATGTTGGGTTTGTGGCCTGGCCTTACAGCCTGTGAGACACGGGCTGTGTACTATGTGTGGTGCTTGGTGTGGTGGGTTGTGATGTGCATGTGTACTTTTGCCTCGGAGGTCTCTTTTGTTTAGGTATGTTTTTGTTGAGAACCTCCACAGATGTAGGAATGTAATGTACAGGTGTGGGTGGTGTTAGAGGTGTGGTGTTTGCGCAGACAACCTTCTCAGTGCCAGACGTACTGGCATGTGATTGAGACAGCAAGGATACTAAATTATTAATATAATTGCATTTCTCACATATTGTGGTCCTAGGTGGTAGAAAATGAGGGTTGTCCATGTAGATGATGTTCCAGGGTATTTGTACTGACAAAGATCAGGAATCTTTGGCTTGTGCCCTACTGGTGGTGTATGTTTCACTGTCTATAGTTGGATAGTTTAGATCATCTGGGGTAATGGTTCTGGGTTTAATACTGAGTGATTCTAGTTCCTATAGACAGGTGCTGTGGCTCTCCTTTGTTACAGAGCTAATATATGGTACTGGACATTTTTTATGGTTATTTGTACATGAAGAAACTCTAGTGCATCAAGTTGCTTTATCATGCTGATTTTCATTTTCTAGTAACTGCTTTTTTGGCAGTCAACAGGATTAAACTTAATAAGGCCTTACTATGTCTAGGCAATTCAGATCATGGGCCCCAGCTCAAAAGAATCATTTTCTTAGCTATACCCATTTGCTCATCCAAAATTTCTGATAGAATACTCTGTAGGGGGCACATTCAGTACACAGCTTAATTCTAACTCTCACAGTGTGAAAACAGAAACTCAGCAGAGAAGGCCAGTGGACATTTGTGTTTCTGGGTAAATGTCAGTAACTGGCTAGCAAGTGCACTGCCTGGATGCTAAGAAGAAAGAATTACAGAGGGCCTGAAGGAAAATTGGCTACAAAAGGTGAGGAAAAAACATTGACTGTGAAAAGTACTGCAGCTGTTCAGCAAAAGCAATGCAAACTCCAGACATGACTTCCAGTAACCTAGAGGAAAGCCATAAGGCAACTGCACACAGACCTGATTAAAAAAAAAAACGCTGATTGGCTATATCAACTGAAACAACAAGATGTTGGAAAACATGGAAAAAAGCTTTAAACAGATATTCAAATGAGGAGATAAATCTGCAAAAATTAAAGGTCGAAATGAAGAAATGGCTGGCTAAGTATGAAACTGCTCAAGAAGAGATATTTCAAAAAAATAATAAAATTAAATGATGGAACACGTGGAGAAAACTTGAGTTTTTCATCTGTACCAGAGAAGCTGGAAGGAACAGACTGTATTAATTTTATGAAAGCACAAATAAGCAACTGGACTGGTATTACTCAGCAAAAGTTGTTAACTGAAAGGGCATATTGTGTGTATGCTCCAAACCTGGCTATGAGAAAGCAACCTAGACCTTTAATACTACAGATGCAATCCTACCAGAAGTAGTTGATTCTGAGAAAATTGTGGCAGAAGGACAAAGTACGAAAAGAGGGAAACAGCAGAGTGCCTGTGGAGAATGATAACTCATTGTACACCAGGCAGAACAGAAGTAAATTTATTCCACTACTCAGGGAATGTCAAGAAGCAGGTATGAGATTCAGACTGCTGTACACATCTGTCTTCAAAATATTCTTCCTTGGAGGGACAAAACCTGGGCAACACAATGGTGCAGCTGTTAACATTGCTGCCTCACAGCAAGAGGTTCTCCAGTTCAATTCTCAGCTGGGTTGCCTTCTGTGCGGAGTCTGCATGTCCTCTCTCTGCTTGCATAGGTTTCCACTGGGTACTCCAGTTTCCTCCCACATTTGCAAAGACATGTCTCTGGAGCGTTTCTCCCTAGGATTCCACTGAAAACAGGTTCTGTCCTAGTCGGACTTTCCCGGTCAACAAATATTACATAAATAAATACATAAATAAATACATTTTTAGATGAAGTGCATGCTAAGAAGGAAATACAAAAGTTTATCCAAAATAAGTGAGCTATGAAACTGAAGGAGATTCTGCTTCTTGTTTTGCTAGTAATATAGACCACAGAGTGACTGTTCCAGTGAAACCACTGCCAATGTTTCAATGGTAAATGTTTGGAGAGAAGGAAAGAAGCACAAAAGCTGAACAGAAGAATCGAGAGATGGAAATGAAGCAGAGACAGGATTTGCAAGATGGAAATGACAGGAATAAAACCAGTAACTTGGAAACTGACAAATGCGGGATTACAAAGCAATGATTACATTTGTGAAATTTGACAGAACAAGAAAATCAGGAAATAATGGAGTTTTTTGGACTTTGTTGGACTTGTGGAGACTCTAAAGTATATGCCCTACTTCATGTCATTAATGTTCAGAAAAATACTTAGGGGAAGGGGAGAAGACGGAGAAAGTAAACTGTAAGTAAAATAACTTTTCTCTTTATAGTACTATTTTTATAGTGTATGATTTTCTTTGCATGCTACACAGTTTTCTCAGTTGTTTTAAGTGTAATGGAAATACTATTTTAAATAGATGCCCCTGTTTTGTTCTCTCTCTCTCTCTTTCTCCTTGTTCAGTTTTAAGAAATGTAGGCAATGCAATGTAAAAAAAAACTCTGGTTAAAAGAGCATGACAAAATAATAATGTGCTTTTCTCACTCTTGCATGGGGGAATGACTGGATTAAGGCCCTTAGCTTGATCTAGTTCATAGGTGGGTACTAGGCTATCTGCCCGAAGGCATTTATAAGCCTAGCCAGAATGTGTTGGCTTTCGCAGTCCCCTTAGATTAGTTCCCTCTGCCTCTGTCCAGCAGAGCCACTGAAGTGATCCCTGAGGTAAACTTTCTGTTTCCCATCCACTCGTCAAGGTTTCTTTTGAAGAGTGTTAGCGAGGAGCTCTGCCTAATGTAGACTGGGATCTTGTTCTAAAGCATGGGAAGTCTCTGGGACAGGAATCTATCCCTCCAGCACATGCTATTTATTGTTGTGGTGAGGTTTAGATCCCTAGAGTGTGTGGTTCGAGGGGATAAGGTTTTCTTTAGGTGGAGCATGTCTATCAATTCTGGGTTGGACATGACCATGTATGTCAGGCAGAGATCACCTCTGAGTAGGTGGTATGCAACCGAGTACAACTGGAGTTTCTTCAGTCGAGCTGCATAGGGCATCTGTTTGAGGCCATTGATCCTCTTGGTGAGGTACTTCTGTGGTCTTTCCAGCTGTTGCAGGTATCTTGTAAGGTATATCCCAAATGGGGCGTTGTACTCTAAGATGGGTCTGATGAGTGATGAGTAGAGGGGCACAATGACCTCTTTTGATCTGGATGCGAACCCTTTTGTGATTAGGTGGGCCACATAGAAGGATTTTCTACCACTTTGGCAATGTGACTATCAAAGGTGAGATTACTATCTACTTAGGTCCCCAGATCCCTTATTACATCTTCTGTATTTAGGGGACTACCACCTATGTGGTAGTTTGTGGGTACTTTGTTTTTTCCAAAGGGGATGACTATGCACTTTTTGGCATTTAGCTTGACACCATGATTTTTGGCACCAGGTATCCGTCTCAGTGAGACCGTTTTGGAGGATGTCTGTGTCAGCTGGAGAGTCAATTATAGCCCCTAGTTTGCAGTCGTCTACAAACTTGTCAGCCATAGTCCTCCTGTGCTTGCCTGTACCTCTGAGAAGTATATGCCGAACAGGAGGGGTCCTAGGATTGAGCCCTGGGGAACACCACTTGTAACCGGTTCAGAGACTGACCTAGCTCCTGCAACTCTCACCATGTGGGTTCTGTCCGTGAGCCAGTTGGCAACCCATCTTGTCATGTAGGGGTTTATGTTCAGGCTGGTGAGCTTGTCTATAATACCAGAATGGGGAATGATGTTGAAGGCCTTAGCGAGGTCTAGGTAGGCTGTGTGTACCACCTTTCCCTCATCTATAGCCTTGGTAACTGTCGCAAAGAAGTCCACCAGGTATACGAGGCATGATCTGCCCTTGACAAAGCCAAACTGGGTAAGGTCCAGTGTTTGGAGGTTCCCAGTGTCTCTGTTAATGAGTTCCATGATGATGCGCTCCATAGCCTTGCAGACGAAGCTAGTCAGGCTTTTAGAGCGATAGTTCCCGGGGTCTGTTGTGGCTCCACCTTTGTGGAGCACAATAACCGCTGATGTACACCACTCTATAGGTATGTAGCCTGTGGAGAGACTGAGTTTGAACAATGTGTTTAGGTGAGGGGTTAGTTCGTCTTTGAGCTCATGTAGGACGCAGCCTGGGACACCATTCGGTCCCATTGATGCTGTGTTTTTGGCTTTGGAGAGGGCTGTTTTAACCTGAGTGTCTATGATTTTAGGGACTCTACATTCTTCTGGTATGGTTACGGGCCCTTTTGGGGGTGAGAGGGGGGGGTGAAGTTTGCGCTGAACCTGTCTTCCAGGATGTTGACAATATTGGTCAGTTTAGTGTATTTTGTGACATTCTGCACTAACTCCAAGCAGATCTGAGCATTGCCACTTAGATTCTTGACATAGCTAAAGAATGCATTGTGGTTATCTTTGGAGTCCTTGGCAATTCTTCTTTCAAAGCTCGCCTTGGATGATTTTATGAGGGATCGTAGTTTCTTGCTGATACTGATCAGGGATGTCTTCCCTTCTTGGGATTTTACTCTTTTCTGTACTAGTTTCCTCCTTCTATTGTATAGCTTGTTTATGGCAGGAGTCCACCAGACTGGTTTCCTTTTCTTGGAGGAGTGAGTCTTGGTTTTGCTTGGGATGGCACGATCCATGCATTCTTGTAGCTGCCCGGAGAATGCATTAGTAAAGGATTTTGCAGTTTGAATAGTGTTATCCTTCAGCATGGGGGCTTTGAAACTTTCCACCTCGGTCTTAAGTAACATGAAGTTTGCTTTTGAAAAGTTTTTCATGGTGGCTTTCTTGTCTGGGGGTGGGGGCGGAATATGTATATCCAAAGTGATTTGTTTATGGTCAGATCTAACCAGCGAGGAGTTGACCTCAAGTGTGGAACATGTTGGTGATGACCAGGTCCAATATGTCACCTCTGGTGGGAGTGTTGACCAGCTGAACCAGGGCATTTGAGTTTATAAATTCTAGGAAAAGTTGGGCAAGGGAGTTAGTACTTGAGTAGTTCTCCCAGTTAATGTTTGGGTAATTGAAATCATCCAATATTATGGTGTTTGGTAGGACCTTTAAGTTTCCCAGTGTTTCCAGAAACGATGAATGGGTCCTGGGACATGGTGGGTGATCTGTAGCAAGCTACAATTTGAATTGCAGTTTTGCCCATTGTTAGTTGCACGTGGATGATCTCTGAAGTATTGTGCTGTGCCACTAACCTGGAGGTGTGGGTATCCTTGATGAATATGGATACTCCCCCACCTTTTGTATTTCGGTTTGGATTCTGTTGCCGAAATGTATGGTATGAGTTGTAGCCTGGTAGTGCTGGGGTGCTCTCTGGAGCCTTAAACCAGGTTTCTGTTATACTGCACATATATAAATTTTCTCCATACTGAGGAGTGTCTCAAGTGCGTGCATTTTGAGGTTTACACTTCTGGCACTGAATAGCATTACCCTCAGTTTTTTGTTACTTGTGCTATTTACGGTGGTGGGTTTGTCTTTTGAGCCTTGCCTAGAAAAGGCACTATGGGGGTGGCAAGAGCCTTGGCAAGTATTCGAAAGCCTAACAGTGACAGGTGCAAGCCATCTCTAGTGAAGCAGCGTGGCTTGTCGAGCATGTCATCCCAGGTGGACAGACACTGGATCCCCTTTGAATGACACCAGAAATGTAGCCAATTGTTGTAACAAGTTTTAAGGGAAAGCAAGCAAAGGAAAAAGAATACTGAATACTAGAAGACTTTTTCTAGCAAATAAATGTATGCTTAGCAGCAATTCTGTATCTGGTCCTCATAACTCCATGGAGACAATCTGATAAAGAGAACTTGGTTGAAAAAAAAAGAGAAACTGGCTATAAGATAGTGTTCTCTGAAAGTATGTAGGTGTTTTCCCAGCTCGGACAGTTATAAAGATAAGATAAAACCAGACAGCACTTAGTAGAAGCACAGGCTGCACCATGCATCTTAGCATGGATAACCTTTCTTTTAGGTTAATTCAAGCTGTTAGTATGGCTGTCAGTTTCGGACATTTGTTTCTATTAAGAGGGCAAAACTTCCAACATTTGAAGACATACATAGTTCTGTATGAAAGTATTAAGTTAATAGGTTTTAAGGGGGTTGGCGGTGTGTTTTTTTTTCTCTTGAGGGCTTTCAATAAAACAAAGTTTTTGTAAGATGTAACACAGGCTCAAATGGATATCATAAGAAACAGATGTATAAAAGTTCACCCTCAAATAGTGTATTGCACATAACACAAACGCTGGAACTAGACATTTACCAAAAAGCTGTTACACATAAAAGGTGGGAATAATAACTTTTTAATACAATGATGCTTTCTGTAATGTCTTTAAATGTCAATGGTCTCACAGATACAAAAAAAAAGAATAGTGAATTATATTAAAAATGTAGAGGTCAAATAGTTATGCTACAGGAGATACAATTGTAAAGAAGTAAACATGTGTGTTTCATAAAGAAAGTTATCAGAATTGTTATTCAGTGGAATACCTAGGACAAAGGAAAAAAGCAGTACTTACATTAATTGCAAGAGGAGCTTCAATAGTGATAGAGGACAAAAAAGATAATAATCGTAGATTTGTAGTACTAAGGGGCAAATAAAAAAGGAAGGAGGATTGCACTGGCATGTATTTATATTCCACCTTAAACTGCTATAACAGGGCTTAAGAAAACTCTGTGAGAAATAATCAGCTTTCAGCAAGGAATATTACTTATAGGTAGGGACTGGAATTTAATTTGCAGCAGTGAAGATGTGTCAGGGGTGCCCAGAAGGCAAACTATAACAAAGGTGGGTAGATGTTTGAAGAAAATATATTAAAATATTTGGCATGAAAGATGTGATTTCAGTACTATGAGTTTGGAGTGAATTTACATACTATTCTCCAAGATACAGAAACTGGGCTAGGCTAGACAGAATTTACATTTCACAGGAATATGTGCATTAATTGAAGGTCTTGAAATGCACCCAATAACTATTTCAGATTATGCACCAAGAATAATTAAAATTAAAATACATTGTAATGAAATAAAATGAGACACTGATACTGGAGCTTTCCCACCTATTTGCTGAAAAAAGATGAATTTAAGGAATGGGTAGTGGAAATTATTCAGGAGCTATCAGAGAACAAAGAGATCTCTTCTGAAAATAGAGCTAGGGAGTGGGTAAAACTAAAGTGGAGTTTAAAAATAGGGTGTAAACCAAAGAAAGACAGATATGGTTAACAATTATTTAGAGGGACTGACAAATGTTAAAGTATTGCAGAATAGGGGAATCACACAGAACAAGAAGAGGGGCAACTGCAGAATGCTAAATTTTACATAAAGGACTACCTCAGTAATATGCATGAGGTTATGAGACATATTGCTTTTAAGCAATTGTTTTTTGACAGTAACTATAGAGCACAAAAGCTTTTAGCACACCAACTCAGGCAACATAAAATAGAAAGGGCTATCGCAAATCTTAAATAGACTAAAACAAGCAAGTTAACAAGAGGGGCTATATCAAATCTTAGGGAGACTAAAATAAGCAAGTTAACAAGAGAGCCTGTAGAGGTATTAGAAATATTTTGTAAATTCTAATGAAGTCTGTATAAAGCAGAGTAATATGGAAATCAAGAAAAGGCACAAATGGAAATGTTTATGGAGAATCAAATATGCCAAGGTTAGAGGTAGATGAGGTTCAATTACTAACAGTTAGGAAAGGAGTTAATGTACAACCAATCTACAGGAAAGTTCCCAGGAGTATTCCTGAGGAAGCCAACATCTTGGAAGAAAGTGGTGGTAGCTGTAATACCTAAAGAGGGTAAATATCCATCAGATCTAGCTTCATACATGCCCATTTCAATACTTAAACCTTGACCACAAAGTGTTTATATCTATTATGGCCAAAAGAATGGCAAAAGTGATACCAAAGACTAATAAATATGGATCAATGTAGTTTTGTGGAAGGGAGGCAAACATTTGACAACATTAACAAAACATTGATGATCCAGAGGGAAGCAGAATATAAGAAAATACCATTGTTGTTGGTGGATCTTGATGTAGAGAAAGCATTTGATAGAGTAAGCTGGGACATTATGAGCAGGGCAATGGAAGCATTTGCATTTCCTGAAAAATTATAAGTTTGATTAGAAGGATATATGAGGGATAGGAGGCAAAAACTAAAGTGGGTGGGGTCCTCTCCAATAATTTCTGCTTGAGCAGAGGAATCAGGCAGGAGTGTCCTCTTTCACCTTTACTTGCATTATATTTAGAACCACTGACAAAGAAAATAAGGGACTAAGAAATTCAAGGATATAACTGGTATGGGTAGTCATGGAAAGCTGACTATATTTGCAGGTAATATTATTTTATACCTGACAAAACAAGAAAAGGACATTACAGTGTTGTGGAACATTTTGAGACAGTTTCAGATCTTTTCGTATACAAAATTAATGAAACAAAAACAAAGGCAATAGAGGTAAATTATGTCCCAGACACAAATTGGTGCACCAATATCCATATATGCCAGGAGTCTAAACAAAAAAACTCCACTCCCTAGAAGCTCTCTTACCCTAGAGAAAGCTAATGTCTGTGTGGTCACAGAGACACAGTTCAAAGCTGCTGACAGCACATCAACAGTGCTAGGTTATAATGCCTTCAACATATTTAGGCCAGCTACGTCACAGGCAGGGACTAAAGGTGGAGGTGTCTCTATTTACATCAAAGATAAATATACTTCAAGGCTGGTCAAACAGGGCAATGCACTTGAGCTTCTCCATGTACAAATCACCACAGGCAAAATCCAATACCACTTCCTTGCAAGCTATATGTCCCCCTCTATGACCCAGGAAACCCATACCATGTATTTAAACTTATTAGAAACACTAACCATCCAACCCAATACCATATTCATGGGTGATTTTAATTACCCCCACTATTAACTGGGAATGCTATATATCGCCAAACGTACATGTACAGAGATTCCTGGATTTTGTAAACACAAACACCCTAGGCCAGATAGTCAATACACCAACCAGGGGTGCAACCATACTGGATCTGGTCCTCACTAATATGGGAATGGGCTGCATTCCCCCTACTGTATTGCCTTCCCTGATAAGGTCAGACCACAAAATGGTCTCCTTTGAAGTAAAAATAAAACCTGGACCCCCAGCTAAACCTAGAATATTCAGGAACTATTCTAAAGCTAACCTCCTGCTATTAAGTGAGAACCTGGCAACATTTCAAGCCCCCAGAAGCCCTAAGAACACTGCTGCCTATGTAAAACTTTTCACAGAAACCCTGTACAAGCAAGGTAATAGCTGCATAGAGGCAGCTGTACCCACCAGGAAGAAGTACAGAAGTAACTCAAAAAACAAGCCAGCCTAGTGGAATCACAAAATCAATAGGCAGTATAACAGGAGGAAGTAAATCATGGCAAAAATTAGGAGATGCACCACTCAACAGGATAAAAGTACTCTCGTCAAACTAAAGAAACAACTCAGAGAACAACTAAAGTATGCCAAAGCTAAATTTAAGGTAAGTTTGGCCTCCCAGGCCAAGGACAACCACAAAGCATTATTTAGCTATGTCCACAACCTCAAAGACAATACACAATTGTGTGCAGAGCTCATTGTAAATGGAGCCACCTATACTGAGCCAGATGACATAGCAAAGCTCCTGGCTGATAAATTCAGCTCCAACTTTACCCCTCCCTCAACCTTCCCTCAGGAAATATCATCAAATATAACCCCCCCCTACTATCACTAGGGAACAGGTCCTTAATGCTCTCTCTAAGACCAAGAACACTGCATCAGTGGGCACAGACAATATCCCAGGATGCCTTCTAAATAGCATGAAACATGACCTATCAGGGCCTCTGGAATTATTATTTAACCGTAGTCTCCAAACAGGTTTCATGCCTCGTGAATGGAAAAAGGCAACAGTCATCCCTCTGCGCAAAGGTTGGCCATCTACAGACCCTGGAAACTACAGACCCATAAGTCTCAATAGTCTTACATGTAAAGCATGGAAAGAAATATACTGGAAATGATCAACAGAGATATAGTAAACCTCAGACACTGGACCCAACCCAGTTTGGTTTCATCAAGGGCAGATCATGCTTACTCAACCTGGTGGACATCTTTGAGAAGGTCACCAAAGCAATGGATGAGGGAAAAATTGTTCACACTGCCTACCTTGTCCTGGCCAATGCATTTGACACAATACCCCACTTGGGCATTGTTGACAAACTCAAGAGGTTAGGCACAAAACCTTATGTCACCTGGTGGATAGCCAACATGCTTACAGACAGGACCCAGAAAGTTAGAACTGGGGAGCCCACATCTATAAAGACGCCAGTCACAAGTGGAGTCCCTCAAGGATCAGTCCTTGGACCGCTCCTTTTTGGCATTTACTTCTCAGAAGTCAAGGCCAATGTCAGTGGTCTCTGGCTGACTAAATTTGCAGATGATTGCAAATTAGGAGCTGTCACTGAATCTCACACTGACACAAATGTTCTCCAGGAGGTGACACAGACAAACAACTGGTGTCAGAGCCATGGACTAAAACTAAATGCCAAGAAATGCATAATAGTATCCTTACGGAAGTTATCCAGCCATGATAACTATCATATTGATAACACACCCCTTACAGTTGACCTAGCAGTTAGGGACTTAGGGATACACACAGATAGTAATCTAGCCTTTGACCATGTGTCTAAAGTGGTGAAGAACTCATTCTATATTGCACAACTTATAAACAAAGGTACTGCATCTAAGTCCAAGGAAGTCATTGTTCCACTGTATTCGGCATTCATCAGATCTATCATTGAGTACAATGCCCCCTTTGGTATGTACCTATTCAGGCATATCCAACAATTTGAAAGTCCACAGAGGTTCCTCACTAAAATAATACAGGACATAAGCAAAATGTCCTATGCAGACCGCCTCAGGCCCTTTCCCTGTATTCTGTCTCCAACAGGCTTTGAAGGGGGGGATCTATGCCTAGTGCACAGGGCATTGTCAGACCCCACTTTGATGGACCTCCTGCATATCCACAAAACATCACCAGAATTATCCATTCTAAAGACGTAAACCTTGCCTGTGATATAAATAGGTCCTGCTGGACAGAGAGGTATGTACCCAAGAGACTACCGTGTCTATGGAACAAGCTCCCCATCCATGTGAAGCAGAGTTCCTCCCTAACCTAATTCAAGTGCAACCTGGACAACTGGATTGGAAACTGGAAATTTATCCCTGGTTTGGCATCTATCTATGACTGTAACGGACACAGGTAACCTAAAATTGGTTCATCTCTCAAACCCCTGCTTACACTTATCAAGGGTATCAGAATTTGTCAGAGATTTGGGATGCATGGTTAGGCTTAAAAGGCCTTTGTGGTAGTTAGCCTAGAAAACACCTATGAACCTATATTTATGAGGACATGACAAAAATAAAGTATTTAAAAGTATGGATAAAAAATTATTCCAGTGTGGCAAGTAAGGATATGTGAGAACAGACTAAAGAAAAGATAATACAAAACTCAGAAACTGGAAACTCTGTTATATGGATATGGATAGTAAGATACAAGCAGTTAAAATCTAAACTGTAAAAGCATTCCAAAATAAATTTCCACATGAAGCTCTGATAATTTGATATCTAAAGACTACATTATTAGATAGAGCCAACTATTTTCCCTGAGAATCTAACCACTTGCCAATTTTATCCAGCAGTGTACGGTTAGAAGAAACCAATATGCTCTTGTTAAAGTTGGCAGCTAGAGAAACTGCAGCTGAGATAAGTTAGCTGACAATGGAGCAAACAGAGCTGCAATTTCAGAGTACACCCTATATTTCCTCAAAGCCTTTTTAACAATTGGTTCGCTAGCCAAAGGGGTTTTACTTCCAGTTTTATACACGTCTTCTGAGGAAGGCAACAGAGAAGGAACAGACAAAAAAAGAATAGTTGCGTAACATCTTTCCATAACCATAGATGTCCTTCTCTTCTGTATGCTGCAGTATCCATAAAATGAGGGAATCCACCTCCGGTTGACTCGCACGTCCGGCTGTTATACCAAAGTAAAACCGCTACTGCAAAGGTACGTGTGACGAGCCATATCACACAGTGTACGTCAGCCATAACTGGACGTCGGGTATAAAGTGGATGTCAGCACCTACCAACCTCAGAACTGAATGCTGCCAAGCACTAGCCTGAAGGAGTGAGTATACTGAAGATCAGGCAAGTATCACGGGGAAGGCATGGAGGGAGACTATACTGCAGCATATAGAAAAGGACATCTATCGTTATGGTAAGATTTTACACAACTATTCTATGTCTTTCTATTCATACACTGCAGTATCCATAACATGAAGAAAAATGCCAAAGCTCATGCAGATGAGGAATTGGGAGGAGGAGCAAAGGGGTCTATATTACATCAACGAATTATTAAATGTTCAAATCTCTAAAGGTCGACCTTTAGGGATCGAACATTTAAATGTTCGAAGATGTAATAAAATAAAATTAAACAAAAAAAAGAGAAAAGGGTTTTAGCAGGAGGTAAGCCCCTCTGCACCCCCATACCCCCCGCTACTTAAATATACCAACTCCGACATCACATATCAGTGCACTACAGTACGGAAACGGGAAATTTCCCATTCCCTACACATGTAGCAAGCCCCCCTGCTTACACCTTTTAGGTTTTTTTTTGTCACTTTTTTTTTTAATTTTTAAACATTTTCAAACATTTAAATGTTCAATCTGTAAAGGTCAACCTTTACAGATTCGAACATTTAATTGTTCGTTGATGTAATATAGACCTGAGCAGAGACATTTTCTACAAAACCATGCAGAATAGCCCTGGCAAATCCTACTTTAGGCCTGGAAACAATATCCAACTTATAGTGTTTGGTAAAGGTATGAACAGATGACCATGTAAATGCTTCCAGAATGGAAGTTGTATCCAGACATTTAAAGAAGGCCCCAGAAGAAGACACAGCTCTAGCAGAGTGTGCCTTGACTAGAAAAGGAAAATCCTTCCCATCAGCCGTGTAACAAAACATAATGGCTTAAGAAATCCAGGAAAAAATAGTTTGCTTGGAAACAGGGAGTCCCAGGACTCTTGGGTGATAGGAAATAAAAAGCCTGCCTGATTTTCGGATGGACTCCATTTTATCCAGGTAGTATCTCAGCTGTCTGTGCATATCCAAAGTGTGAAGGATCCTCTCACTAGATGACTGTGGAGAAGGGAAAAAAGTGGGAAGGTTAACAGCCTGATTTAACGACAGCGCATTCACCACCTTAGGCATGAACAAAGGACTGGTACAGAGGGATACCCTGTCCCTATGGAAGACTGTGAAAGGAGAAGTTCAGAAACCCTTCTGGCTGAAGTTATAGCCACCAGGAGAACAGTCTTCCATGTGCAATATTGAAGGGAAGAGGTCTTAGCTGGCTCAAATGGAGTCAGCGTAAGCTTTTCAAGCACAGAGTTGAGTTCCCAAGGAGGAGGGATTGGTTTCCTTGGGGGTCTGATTTGTAAGACTACTTTCAAGAAAAGCCTAACTTCCAACCTGGACACCAAGGGAGGAGTCAAGATTAAGCATGCTGAGATGGCGGGCAAGTGTGCCTTGATGGAAAAGTATGACAAGCCGCCTTTCATCAGCTCACACAGGTAAGACAGGACCACTGGTGGATCCACCAATAGTGGCTGAAATTTGTTTTTAGACACCAGACAGAAAACCTTTTCCACTGGGATAAATAGGATTTTCTGGTAGTGGGTTTTCTGGCCTCCTGTAGAACCTGTAGCATGTCCTCAGTGTAAAGGTGTCTAAAGGCGATCAGAGCACTATCACCTATAAAGTTAGATTTAGGTTAGAGAATTGAGTGTGCATTACAGTCCCCTTTTCTTGTGTGAGAAGGTCCATCCTGTGGGGTAACTTGTAGTGATTGCCCTTGCTAGTTGATGAGGAAGGGGGAACCAATGCTGTCTTGGCCAAAAGGGAGTCACCACCAAGATTTTTAGTTGTTCATTCTGAATTTTCAGCAGAACTTTTTGGATTAGAGGGAAGTGGGTAATGCATACACAAACATCCTCTTCCATGGAAAGAAAAGAGCATCTACCCTCCATGTTCCCAGGTTTGGGACCCTGGAGCAATATTTGTGAAGTTGTCTGTTCATTGGGGAGGCACACAGATCCACTTGTGGAGTACCCCATTGATGGACCAGGTCCAGGAACACATTCCTGTTTAACATCCATTCATGGGAATGGGTCATGGACCTACTTAAATAATCTGTCACCACATTCTGAGATGATGGAATGTACGCAGCCTGGAGGGAAGCCTGGCTGAGTTGAGCAATCTCCCAGGCATACAGGGCCAATCTGCAAAAGAGGTAGGATTTTGTCCCTCCCTGCTTGTTGATGCACTAGGGGGATGTGGTGTTGTCTGTGAACCATCTCAACACTCCTGGCTGGATTTTGCCTTTGAAGATTTTTAGTGCAAAAATCAGAGCCCTCATTTCTTTGATGTTGATATGTTTTTTTGACTGGAGTAGAGTCCAAACATCTCTCACCCTCCAATTCTCTAAAGTTGCACCCCAACCTGTGTCTGACGCATCTGTGTACAGATCCTGGTTGGGGGAGGAAGGCTGGAGGGGAAGGCCTGAGTTTTTTGTAACCTGTGCTATCCACCATTGTAACTCCCTTGTTAAATAGGGCAAGAGTGGAATTACATACTCCAAAGGGTGAAGATGATGCTTCCAGACTGTCCTCAGAAACCACTGAAACATCCTCATGTGTAGCCCTGCCAAGGGTACCACGGGGATGGTGGAGGCCATGTAACACAGCAGTTGAAGGAACTCTCTGTCCGGGATTGAAGTGGGATAATTTCCTGAAAGTAAGTAGTGAGAGACAGTATTTTTTTCTGGAGGAAGCCAAGCTATCATTGGAACAGAGAGAATTCTGCATCTTAGGAAGACATGGTCCTGGGAAGGAGTCAGAGAAGATTTCTGAAGATTTAAGGTGAACTCTAGGCTTCTCAGAAGGGACAGTATGAAGTGCAGGCACTCCAGCACCTCCTGGGAGACTGAAACCTGGATGAGGAGATTGTCCAGGTAGGGAATGATTTGTATCCCCTGTACTCTGCAGAAGCTACAACAGGAACCAAACATTTTGTGAATACTCTGAAAGGAATCCACAGAAAAACACAGGAATTTTCTGAAACAGGGATGAGATGGAATGTGAAGATAGGCATCTTTTATGTCTGGAGATACCATGTATGCCTGAGGTAGAATCAGGGGAAAAAGAGTAGAAAGAGTTAACGTACGAAAGGAAGGGGCATTTAGAAAGGTGTTCAGATGAGACAAATCTAAGACAGGTCTCCATGGACCTTCTTTCTTGGGGACCAGAAATATTCTTGAATAAAACCCTTTGCCCATAGATTTTGGAGGCACTTTCTGGATAGTACCCTGGGAAAGCAAGGATTGTAGGATCGGAGGGAAGAGATCCATTTACTCCCGAGGAGGTTGGGAGATACCTTTGAAAGCTGGCGGGGATTCCCAAACTATGAAGTAACCCTATTTGATAACTGAGAGGCCCCAAGAGTCCAGGGTTATCAGTTTCCAAACTGGGAAGGATAGGGATAAGCGAAAAGAGAGAGAGATATTCAGGCTTAGGGCTTGGTAGTCACAGGCTACCAGGCTTTGCCTGAAAGGACTGTTTTTGAGAAGGAGTGGAAGGGGAAGATCTCGCAGGAACCTGCTTTCTGGTATCCTTACCCCCACCCGGGAGTGTAGTACTTGGAGGCCTTTCTAACAAAAGAAGTCCTAGGTGGATAATTCCTCTGGAAATGGGGAACAGGAAAAACAAAATTGTGTTTAAGATCCTGTAACTCCTTCCCCATTTTCCTGGTGGGCTTTGAAAAGCTCTGCAGCTGCAGACCCAAAGAGTGCATTGTTGTCTAAAGGGACAATCATAACTTTAATATTGTCTAGGAGGGGCTGTAACCCAAGCCAAGAATACCTCCTTAAGACAAATCCTGATGCTCCTACTGCCTTGTCTGATGCCTACATAGCATCATAACTGCACTTTATGGAGTGCCTAGTGACTTGGCTACAAGATTTTAGAATGCTAGATAATTTAGCCTTATTAGGGATATCTGAAAATTCTGATATGAGTTTGTTAGAATCTGCCACGAGCGCCAGACAGTATGTTGCCATATGGGTTTGGTAACTCATGGCTCTAAAAGCCAGAGTGGCAGATGTGTGAACTTTTTTGCCTAACTTCTCCATAATTTTACTCTCTTTATCAGAGGGGAGTAAGGAAGTCAAGGGAAGCAATTTGGAAGTCTTATCTGTAGATACAGAAATAGTAGAGGGATCAGCTAAGGGGCCTTGAAGAAAAACATTGTGTCCTCAGGAACTTTATAAAATCTGTCAGGGTGCTTAGGAGCTGGAGGTTGGGTGTCTGGAGATTAAGAGGCAGAAGCAAAAGTGTCCAAAAAAGCAGGGAGTACAGGGGAATGGCAGAGGGGCTAGCGGACTCCATTTGCAAGCGGTCATAATATCTCTTTTGGGTATCAGAGACCTGATAGCAGTCCCATTTAAAGAAATCCTTCATCTGCAAAATAGTCTCCCCAAAGGTAATGTCTTCCCCAGGGGAATCTGTGCCATTGGACTCCTCCTCTGGAAAAGCATAACCCAGAGGAGAAGCCAGATGTGAAGAGTAAGCTAAAGACTCCTCCTGATGAGTCCTCTTCTTCTGTCGAAACCTCTTGAACGGGCTTTTTCCCAGGAGTGGGTGGAAGAGGGGCTTGGCCAGAAGACGTAGGCTGTTGCAAGGCCATGAAAGCATTAAAGAGGCCTTGGGTAAAGGCTTCCCAGTCAGGAAGTACATCAAAGGACAAAGTTTGCTGGGGTGAAGAAATATGCCTACTCTTCTGCTTCCTCTTTTTGGGCGCCTCTGACATATGATGAAATGTCGAAGGTCCGGACGTTGGGCGACACTCAACGACATCGGAGGGAATGTCTTCCTGCAATACTATCTGGGTAACCCTGCATGGGCCTTCGGAGATGATAAGCCATGGTTCCAGCCCCCGGTGGCCAAGTTGGATGCCTGAGATTCCCTCTGGGGCGTGCAAAAAGACTCCTTAATGGCTTCCCCCTGGGTACCTGTTGACGGAAACTCCATAGATTCTGATGTGGCCTCCAGGCCTTCATCAGCCTCGGGAGGGACACCCCGTGTAGAAGGAGCAGCCAACAGATCAGGCTGAGACTTTTTGGCCTTTCTGGTTTGCGGCTCTTCTGAAGGTGCCAACATTGGGTCCATATCCCGAGCAAGCCGCTTAAGATGCTGATTTTCCAAATACAGCCTAATGGATGCGAGACGGCTCTTGAGGGTCTTAGGGATGAGGGCCTTACAGATGTCACAAGACATATGGTTGTGTTCTGGACCTAAGCAAAATAAACAGAGCTTGCGAGCATCTTTATATGGAAACTGCCTTCCACACTGACACTTGCCCTTCCTATATGACATTAACTCACAAAAATTAAACACAGTAGTGAGTAAAATAACAAAAAAATGCTATGGGGTACTTATCTGAAGCACAAACACCACTTTCTGAAGCGAGCGATGACCGGAGCTGGCAGTCAAACAGGCGGCAGAAAAGTTCTGAGGTAGGTATGTTCTGACATCCACTTTATACCCAATGTCCATTTATAGACGACATACACTGTGTGATGTGGCTCGTCACAAGTACCTTCGCAGTAGTGGTTTAACTTTGGTATAATGGCCGGATGCACGAGTCAACCAGAGGCGGACTCCCTCATGTTATGGATACTGCAGCATATGAATAGAAGGACATCATCTGTAACCCCATCCTCAGTAAGATCATAAACTCTGCCAATCTTTGGTGTAGCTCTGTATTGCTTCCCATCAAATACATCTCTAAACCTAGCTAGCACCTGTGAAAAGGTGAACACTCGCTTAGCTTTTTGAACCAGTTCAACTTCTGAAGAATCTGGCTGGAACAACACAGAGTATTCACTGATGACTGCATCAGAGTCTTTACCAAAATCTTCTATGCTAGACTGATCAAGGTAGCCCCATAGTCATTCTGAAGAGGAGCCTAGGCTCTGAGATTCACTGACTGTAAAATACTCGTAGCTAAGGAAGCCACATAAGCTCTATACATGGTAACAGCCTCACTGTCTGTCATGTAGTGAAGTTTGTTTCTTCTTAATATGAACTACACTGGAGGACACAATATCTGAGGACACAGTATTATGTCTTCCAAGGGGTCTCTTACCCCAGACCTCTACTGCACATAAAAGGGTTTGATTCTCCCATACCTTAACCTGGTACTGGAACAGCCCTGGAGGATATGTCTGACCTCCATACCATAGAGGGCTGCGGGCTCATACCAGAGGGTGACAGGGAAAAATGTGAGTTGTCTGTGTGCTGGCTTAAGGTAACAACAGACAAAGACTGTAGGCTGAAACATGTTTTTGTTGATTCATTTTTTTTCTTTTTATGTGCAACTGGAATTGATGGGGGATGTGGGCCAGCCATATCAGGATCCATCAACTCTAACCAGAATAATACACTGACACTTTTAAGGGCTGACTAAAGGCAGCAATAATAAAAAAATATTAGCTACAACAACAGCAGCTATATTCCCACACAGCAAATAATACTAAACTGCATAAAATATAGCACAAGCAGTTAAAGTTGTGCTAAGACTTGTTCTACAATCTGTGCACTGTAGTAAACAACAGCACACATAGTCACAGTAGCAAGTAAAAATCACTTGTCTAAACAGTGACAAAAAATCAAATATATGCCCTTAAATAAAATAGAAACTTTTAAAAACAGCAGAAATAACCATTTACTTAGATTCCCTTGTCAAAAATAAAAAAATCTCCACAGAAAATATAAATAAAGAAATTTGCAGTAAAATCATAGTTTAGTGATAAAACAGCTATAGCACAGTTAAATCCAAAGCAAATGTCATAGAAAAGTGAAGCAGACAAACAATAGAAACAAGAGGCCTAATGTTCAGCTTTGATCACAGAACTTGTCATAATACACTTTATAAAAGCCCCATACCTGTTTAAAAGTTGTTTAAGCACACAAACACAATAGTGAGTTAGAATTCCCAATGGAATCTGCACTAGTAAACAGCAAGAATATTTTATAAATAAAACAGAAAGAAAGAAATAAAAATATTTTATAATAAAGAATAAAATAGCCAGATATGCAGCAAACTGAAATCACACCATTGCTCTGCCCCAAGGAAACTACACTAGTTAGAACTTCCCCATCTCCTACACTTGTCTCAGCTTAACATGGCTTACAAAATCTTCTATCTTTCTGCGAAAACTCAATCATTACATGACTTGCTAAATCCCTATTCCTGTGGCAGAATGCTGCGGTGAGACAATAGGCCCCTCATACATATCACAACAGCACACAATTGTGCTGGAGAATCCACCTACTCTCATTATATTGCTAAGATTTTGAACTCTCTACCTAGTAACATCACATCTAGGACTGCATTAACTAAATTTAAACAAACACTAAAAACCCACCTTGCCTCTAAATGGCTCTGCTCTTGCTCTGCCCCAGACTAAAAATCCTACAAACTCTTTACTCTACATACAGCTGTTTTTTTATTTGTAATCTTCCTTCTCTTTTATTTTTACTTTAGACATCTTATCTTTTCTTTCTTTGTTCTTTGTGGAGCTTTTCTCCCCGGGCCTCTGCTGAAAATTGACATTCCGTCCAGTCAGACTTTCCCGGTAATCAAATGTAATAATAAATAAAAAAATAAAAAATATAATAGAGAAGAAAGGAAGGTCTCAAAGGAATCTTATCTGAATCTGGAAACTGCAATCTACCAATGCAGGCTGCTGAGAAGATTCAACTGTGTGAGCCTACAGCTGGCAGCAAAAGACTGAAAAACTGACTTTCTGCGACAGGGGTCAGGCTCCAACTGATGAGAGGGGCTTAGCTAATCCTCCATCAAAGAGAGTCAGAGGAGGGGATTCTGAGCTCTGGAAAGCTGCCATTGAATGCATATGCCAATGGTGCAGTGTGAATGATGAATATATGTGGTACATTAATGAAAGAGTCTGCTTTTAATAGGTATACTACACATACCCAGAGAGGCTCTTGAAGTGATCTCTGATACTAACACTTTTCTGAAAAAAATAACTTCTGCTGTCTTAAATAGTTAAGGTTCTAGATCGTGTTACTCATAACACAGTTTGAAAATATCTAAAACAAATTTGTTTTAACAGAATTCAGTGTCCCTCTCTGTGGTGTTCTCATTGTGATAGCTGTAATATTAAATAATAAGTAATTCAGACTCATACCATATAAGCCCTTCCTTGCAGGATTAACAATAGACAAGTCATTGCAGGGACTGCCTCCAATCACCAGGTCAAAAGGACCCCATTCATCTATCTGAAAACAGAAAAATGGAAAAACAAAAGTTGTCATAAGTTTTATTAAATACATAAAATGGAACTGCAAATTGCTTTGAAACACAATTGCTATACATGTTTATATAACAGAGAGTTTAGAATAAAAACTGATACAGGTATAGTATTTTGTTTCCCAGTTTCCCAAACAATTTGTAACTCTGTTCCCAATGTCTGATGCAGCCTTATTGCAACACCAATCACAGGTATCCCACTGCTGTTCTTTTACTGCTATCAAAATGACCTTCTGAATTCTCACAGGTTCTAGGTTTGAGGTTCCCCATAAGTGGGCCACAGGAATAAGGTCACACTAACAGGGCTTAGACTCAAGACCTGGTGTCTTAACTGGATCTGGGAGTTAGTAAATAATTTCATTTTCTGCTAGTCCACGGGAGGAGCTATTCAGTGTACTGAATTACCAGTTCTTACCTCCAAGACCAAGTTTCTATACCTTATCAGCAACATTCTCCATTGTTTACAGGACGACCTGACTGTCAACACTACTGCCCATTATTATTTTCTGAGACTGCATTTATTGGTCAGCTTCTCCCTAAAGTTTTCTTTTTTTCTGTTGGACTGCAGGGTCTTAGAAATTGCTGTACATTCCTGTACCCAATTCACTCATTTGTTCCACCAGCAGGGTGACAGCACTCTGGTCCATTCACTCCCCAGTGAAAGTAAGAGTCAGGTGTTAGGTGTTAGGAAGCAGGCCAGTCTTCTGAAAATGCCGACTGTCCTACCTCCACCACCTTGGCAGCTTGCATATCCATGATTGCTGCTCTTGGACAGTGCACACACACTACAGCTGATAAGTAATCTAACAGCTAAATGTTCCACCACTATATGGTATGTATGTATGGGCAAGCTTGGGTCCTTGCTGAAGGCAATACACCTGCACTCCTGCAGGTGTTACAACCCAACAAGCCAAGCTGCATCCTTCCCATCAGGATGGGTGAGGTGAAGTTGGTTATTCACTCTCACCCTCCCTTACATGGATCCTCTCCAGCACCTGTGCTGCTAGCTTAACACTGGATGTTTGCAGTGCATTCAGAGGTTTATCGCTTTGGAAGTTCTATCTTGAGACATATGCTAGTGTCCTCCACAAGGTGACAAACTTTCTTTGTCCTCTTTTACATAACTGACAAGGACATCACAGAACACAAATACTAATTATTTATCCCATCTTCTGATGTCATGGAAGAGACCAACAACAAAAGCTTTAAAGATTTGGGATGCAACAATTAGAACTAAATTGCATAACATTACTTTATATAAAACTAGATTATAAAATAAATATTATATGAAAATGCATTCTTCTGGTTTATTAACTAACTGAAAAGTAGAAAAACATCAAATCAGCCTAAATGGCAACCTATCTAAAAGAAAGCAAGTGAGCAGTAAAGTACCTTAAGAGCTAATGCTAAGAATAATGTTCATTTCAGCAACTATGTATGAAGTGTCCTGGGGTATGACAGCATGATAATTGAAGACTTCTGGCTCAGAGATATAAGCCTAACTTGTCCAACATAATACACACATTTTATTATAACAACCCCCAGGTTAGCAAAAGCAAGATACATGCACACAGTAAGAATAAAACAAGTTCATAAAATAATAAAAGTCACATCTAAATATGTTTTTAGTAACTTCCAGTTGCAGGATGGCAATTTAAGAGCTTCAGAATTTAATTTCTGAATGAATGTCTAAAGAAAACTGTTAATTTAGCCATATATATGTATATATATATATATATATATATATATATATATATATATATATATTTACACACACACAGATACATATATATGTGTGTGTATGTGTGTGTGTGTTAGCTTAACTGTGTATACATTATTTTGATTAACAACTATCAGCCTGTATGTATAGAATTTCTACAACCAATTTACTTGGTCATGGCCAAACAGGGTCCATGAAGCAGCTTACCAATCCACTTAACACATATAAATAAATAAATAAATATTAGTTGAAAATGAGCCAGCTGCTCATTCCCCTACAGGTGTGCTATGCATATTCCTTCCAAACAACTTCTGACACTGAGAATGTGAAGTTAGTTTTGGAATCTTTCCAATTAACTATGTTGTTGTTTGTCTTTCGGCTTTTCCCGGTAAGGGGTCGCCACAGCGGAACTCCGGTCCGCTAATGCTATGTACTGTGTTAAAACGTACCTCTCTACTCTTTTGATCAACAGCTAAAGGAAATGGGCACATTATATTTTCCTTCTTCTAAATAAATCTAGCACATAAGCAGTGAAGATGATGGATAATTAACAGAGTCTACCAGCTCTGATCTGAAATTATTACCTTAAGAGTTTAAGTCACAATAATCATACCTCTCAAGTGCACCTCATTATGAGGAAAGTACCTCATTTGGGGTCTTAAAAAGTTCATGTTCCTCAAAGTTCCTCAATGTTCCACATTGAAAGACTCTGTCACACATTCAGTGTTAGGAATTTTCTTAAGTGAAATCCATAGTAAATATAAATGAATCATATTAATTCATTAAAAGATCTTCTTTATAAGTAAAACCAGCATATTTTAACCATCTTATGGCACTCCTAGTTGAAGTTGTTAGTAAGCCATTAGTATGTGTTCCACATTATGAGGGCTAGTGTTCCTCATTTTGGAGATGGAAGGTTGAGAGCTATGCACAGTATTACTAGAATAATGTTTTGCTATCTTGCTGGCCTCATCAGACACAGCTGGATGCATTTACAATGGTTTTCTCTGTGCAATCAGTAAGTAGATTATAAATAATCTAGCCAGCAAACATCTAAAGCTTTAGGGAGCCTTCCAAGTTCCTGTACATTTGAAGAGGCATGAGAGAGTTACAGTATAAAAACAGACATAATGGCACCAAAGTCTAGAGAGAGGCAAGAGCCCAAGACGACCAAATTATGTGCTGGGAGAAAGAGGAAGAATGAGGGATAAGGGGAACTCCATCCTGGCAGATAGATACAGTAGAAAAATAAGGCCCAATAACAAGTTAAAAAAAAAAATAAAAAAATAAAACAAAAGGAGGTCAGGGGAAGGGTGTTAAAATTGCAACAGTAATCTAGTGGAATATCAACTGTTATGGTAATTTACTAACCCAGCTTTACTATGTTCATCATTAGATCACTTTTGCAGTATGATTATCAGTGCTTAGAAAATCAGGGAGAATGAAAAGGGTCAGAGTCCAGAAGCTCCTGGACAACAGTCCTAGCAAAGCTTGCCTCTGATCTAGAGAAGTACTCAATCTTATAATGTTTAGTAAAAGTGTGTGTATAGATTGCTAAACTATTGCCTGTAGAATATTTCTAGAATCCACCTCCTTTCCAAAAATCTCTAGAAGCAACAAAACCATTGCAGAATGGTCTTTAGCCTTGAAGGGAAGGATCTCTTCATGATGAAAATAGAAAAAATGATAGCCTTCTTCTTATCATCTTACCTTCAAAAAAATAAACAGTTAATTGGAATTTCTAAAGTCTTTTGTCCTGTTAATGCAGCATTTGAGTTGTTTGTAAACATCCAGAGTATACAGGAGTTTCTCTCACTTATGTTGTTTTGGTTTCATAAAGAATAACGGGAGATGAACAGGGGGTATAACATTTGTCAGCCTGGAGGGATATGTTTGACAGACCAAACTGCTTTACCAGGGATGATCTGCACCTGTAACCTCTAGACTTTTGAAAAGTGGCTAAAACCTTATCCACTCACATAGTACCTTTTTTGGCACTGCCACCACAATAAACTTTCCAGTATAGCAAAACCAACCTAAGAAAATCTGAAGGTGTTAAATGCTTAATGCTAGGAGTCTAAACAAGAAATTGTTCTCCTTGCAAGCTCTCTCACCCTAGATAATGTAGATGTTTATGCAGTTACTGATACATGGTTAAAATCCACAGAGGGCACCCTGGTGGTGCACGGTTATAATGTTACCACACATTTACACCAGCTACTGCACAGGAAGGGACAAAAGAGGCTGTCTCAGTTTACATCAAAAACACACACCACAAGACAGTGGTCAAACAGTATGATGTGCTTGAGCTGATGTGCTTGAGCTTCCTTCTCCATACGCAAGTAACCACAGCCAATGTCCCATACCATAACCTTGCAAGCTACAGGCCCCCTTGTCCCAGGAAACCCACAGCTCTTAATTAAATGTACTGGAGACACTCCCCATTCAACCTAACACCACATTCATGGGTGAGTTTAACAACCGCACTATAAACTGAGAATTATATAAAATTACAAACATGCAGGCCAAGGATTCCAAAACCATGAAACACAAACACCCACTACGGACACTAACATAATGTATTTATTTATTTATTTTACATTTGTTAACCGGGAGAGTCCGACTGGATACATGTCCATTTTCAGCGGAGGCCCGGGGAGAAAAGCTCCAAGTACATAACAGACATATGAACATTGTTAATGCAAAAAAAGGAAGATAGTTGAGTTCTAAATACAATATAAAGATACATCACATCTTGGGAAAAAAAAAAACAGCAGCAGCAAATAAAAAAAAACATAGGTCAGTTACAAAGGCGCCTCGGTAAAAAGCCGTTAAGGATAGTGAGGTAAGAGAAGGGTAAATGATAGTGGTTAATCAGGTTTGGAAGAGGGACATTGCCAGAGAGTATTGAGATGGGGTTTAAGCTTTTTTTTGAATTGTAGGAGTGAGGGTTCTGAGGTGAGCATGGTCGGTAGGGAGTTCCACATTTTACCTACAAAGTTTGAGAATAGAGAATCCCCAGCAGAATTATTGGCTTTGGTAGTTTGAGCTAAGATCTTATTGGAGGAGCGTAAAGATTGCAGGTTAATATAGGGGTGAATGATGTTTTTCAGAGCTGGTGTTTTCTCTGGGTGATACAGTATCTGGTGAGCCATTTTGAGTTGGTTGAAATGGAGTTGGCTGGAAAACTCTAACCACCCTAGTTGCTTCAAGTTAGTGCAGTGGTGCATTCTAAAGGTGGAATTTGTGGCAAATCTAGCTATGTGATTGTAACAAGAAGCAAGTTTGTTAAGGGTTGTCTTGTTTAGGTTTGTAAAGAGGGGGGAGGCATAGAAAAGAGTTGATAGTAGGTGTATGCTGGCAATTGTAATTTTAGTGTGAGGAGTGAGAAAGTGTTTTACTTTATAGAGAGAGCCAAGCTTTTTATTGACGGTTTTGATGGTAAGATTGAAATGGGTGTCAAATTTAAGGGAGTTATCAATGGTAACACCTAAGAGCTTTGTGTGAGCTTCTGGTGATATAGTGATTCCATTGGAGGATGTAATAGAGAAGGTGGGGGGAAGAGTCTTGTTAGTGGGTGAGAAAGTAAGTAGTTTTGTTTTGTTGGGGTTGAGAACTAGTTGTCGACTTGAGAACCATTTTTCTATTAGGTTGAAGGTGTCTTGGGTTGAAGCAGTGAGGTCTGCCAGGTTAGAGGCAGTGCTGATGATAGTCGAATCATCTGCATATTGAATGCATGTGGCATGGGGGGTGATTGTGCGCAGGTCATTAACAAAGATGGTGAAGAGAAGAGGGCCAAGAATAGATCCTTGGGGAACTCCACGTGTAACAGGTAGGCATGTAGATAATTTGTCCTGCCATAGAACAGCCTGTTGCCTATTGGACAGGTAGGATTGGAACCATTTCAGCGTGGAATTGCTGAGTGATAGTTTTTTTAATGTATGGAGGAGTTGAATGTGGTTCACCATATCAAAGGCCTTGGAGAGGTCTAAGAAAAGAGCAGATGATAGTTTATTACTGTTTCTGAAGTTATTGATGGTATTAGAAAAGGATAGTAGGGCTGATGTGGTACTGTGATTTGGCCTGAAGCCATGTTGGGAGTTAGCTAGAATTTTATTTTTGGTGAGGTGTTCCATCAGTTGTTTGTGGACACACTTTTCCATAATTTTGGCCAGGGGTGAGAGTATAGCTATAGGTCTGTAGTTGGTTAGCTCTAGTGAGCTACCACCTTTATGGAGAGGAATAATGTGGGACATTTTCCATATGGAGGGATGAAGGCTTCTGACAAGGTACGGTTTATGATTATGGAGACGGATAGGAAATGGCCTCAGCTGCTTTTTGCAGAAACTCAGCTGGGAGAAGGTCAGCTGCTAGCTTAGTGGGTTTTAGTTTTTAAGAAGAGATGTTATAAAGGATATGGGTACTGGATTGAAGGTAAATAGATGATCTGATGTAGTTGTAGTATTCTGCTGGCATGGGTAGTGGAGTGGGCTGGTTGTTTGTTTGAATTGTGTGGCCAGGGATTGTATAGTTTCTGTGAAGAAACTATTGAATGCGTTAGCAATGTTTACAGGGCACTGTTGTTTGCAAGTTGTTGGAGTGGGGGTGGTTGCCTGGCCTGGGTGCAGGAGCTTGTTTAAGCCTGCCCAGAATTTTTGTGGATTATTAAGGTGTTTGTGTTGGAGGTGGAGGAAGAAGTTTTTTATCATTTAAGATCATTCTTTTAGTTTCATTTCTAAGTTGCCGGAAGGTTTGGTGGGAGTGTGGGTCTTTAGAGGTACGCCATGTGACCCACATCTTGTTTCTAGATAGGATTTTGGATTTTGTTTCCTTAGAGAGCCATGGTGCGGTTTTGGTTTTAGTTCTAATGGACCGTATTGGAGCATGGGAATCTAGAATCTTGAGGAAGGTGGTGTTGAAGTAGATAACTGCCTCTTCAAGAGGAAGAGACTTGAGTATTGTCCAGTTGTGGTCTTTAAGTTCAGTTTGAAAAATGGAGGCGTTGAATTTATTATTGTTCCTGATTTTTTTTATGGTTGTAAGAAGGGGGGTAATTTTCTTGAATTTGATAACATAGGTGAGTAAGTGATCACTCATGTCCTCTGGGTGAGTACCTGCTGAGTACTGGTCAGGATCTTTATTAGTAAGGATCCAGTCCAGGATGCTGTCTTTGTTTTGGGGTTTACCTAGTCTGGTAGGAGTGGATATGAGCTGAGAAAAGCCATGTAGATTTATGCTGCTAGATGGGGAGCTAGAGGAGAAGGAATTCCAATTGATGTTGAAGTACCTAACACTATGGATTCCTGGGGGTGAGTTTGAGTTAACCAGTGGAGAAAGTCCTCTAAGGTTTTGTTATTATTGTTGCCAGGGGATGTAAATACATGCTATATTTATGCTTTTATGTTTGTTTGGTTGAAGTTTTACAAGTAGAATTTCGGCATTGTTTGTTAGGAGGGGTTGTGGAGAGGCAAGGGAGATTTGTAATGTATTTTTGTAGAGTATGGCTACACCGCCACCTTTACGAGTTATTCGGTCTGCTCTTATTATATCATACCCTGGTGGGATTATCTGTGTGTCTTTCGTACTTGGTTTAAGCCAGGTTTCTGTGAGACATAGTAGGTCTGGGGAACAAGTAGCTAAAAGGGCATGTAGGTTGTGAATCTTATTGTTTACACTTCTGATGTTTAGATGACAGGTCAGAAGAGAGCTGATAATTGACTTGGTCCTCAAAAACATGGGAGGACATTGCACCCCACAGTGTAATGTCTTCACTGGTCAGGTCAGACTATAAAGCTGTCTCCTCTGAAATAAAAATAAAATCTCTCCTAATCCTTCTACTTTTAGAAATTATTCTAAGGCAACCCTCTTATTATACACCGTGTACATAATACTAGCAGACGGCTATAAATCAATGGTGGAAAGGGATGATAATGAAACTGTCGGGAGGAGTGTTGAGAAATAAGGAGAGAGTAGGATTTTTGATGCAGGTCCTTAAGGAGAATAAAAATAAACATCCAGAATACTATAGACAAGGCAGCACAAAGTATTCTAAGAACTAAGCCGACACAGGAGTGGAGAATAAAGATTTTGCCAATAGGGATGACTGCAAGTAAGGAAGGACATAGAAAACAGGCAAGAGGAGGATGGAATTTAATGGAGAAAATTAGCAAAGGCAACAATGCATTGAACACAAATAATTACTCAAAGAAAGGTAATATAGTGGGATGAGGCCAAGCAGAAGTTTGGACTGCAGGTAAGAGAATGCCCTCCCTACCTGGAATTAATATTGCAGTATAGGCAAAGAAAAAAGCAAAGGGGAATGCTAAGTGAAAGAGAAGCTCTGTTACATTTTTTTTTGGTTAAACATAGAATAGAAGATGCTTTTAAACAGGGATAACCAGTAGGGCATATAGCTATAAGAACTGATCATAGAAGGTTAGAAAAGATTGGGAAGAGAGACAGGAAAGGGCATCTGTATGGCTCCCATGTATGCCACAACAGAAGGTGTAGAATTTTGCTCAGAAGTGCATGCATATGTATTTTTATAACCCAGGCAGACTTCAGAGAATTTTTCTCGAGCAGACTGCAAATGCTGGAAGTATGACAGGAAGGAAAGAGGTAACTGGGAACATGTTTTTTGAGAGTATAATGAGATTACAGTTTTTAAAAAAAGATCATTACAGAGTGTTTTATCAGAAGTTGGACACATGGTCTGAATTGCCTAGACATCATAAAGCCTTACTACATTTATTGCTAGTGGCTTCCAAAACAGCTGATGTTCTGAATGCTGTAAAAGAGATAAAAGAACTGGAGGTGGGATCTTTAGAAAAAAGAAGGGGCAAATTACATATAAGTAAATAGAATTTGTGGGAACAATAAATGCAGAGTAATGTTCAGTAGGATAAATGAGCTTTAAGGGATGTCAAGAAGTGAACAATTTATGTCATGTTACAGTGAATGATTGTTAAATATGTATACTTCATGGAAACTATGAGAAATATTGCTAAGATTTGCCTTTTTCCAATTAATGTATATATGTCTATGTCACTTTTACAAATGTGATTTCATAAAGATGTGTATTCACTTTTTGAATCATTCCTTATTTACTCTGTAAAACCTTAATACTAGCCATTTCCTTCTATTCACCATGAACAACATGTGGACACAATTTGTCTACTTACCCAACTAGTTTATATATTTATTAAATTATCATTTATGACACAGGAAATCATGTATTTATATAAATGAAAACAAACTATATTGATATAATCTTAGTTGCAAGCATTACTCAACACAAACCATATTGACATAATTTTACTTGCAAATATTATAAATCACTTATAATGTACCCAATTATTGTCTGTCAAACATTACATAGCTCATTCAAATCTTGCCTTTTTAAACCTCATTCCTCCACTGTATGTATTGTTCCCACAATTCCCAATTTTTCTATGTAGTTTGCTCCTACACTTTTCTAAAGATCCCAATTCCATTTCTTTTATCTAAATTACTAAATTCACTACTTCTAGTACAATTGGTTTAAACTTTGATTTCTATTTTCTAGTAATTGCTTTTTTGGTAGCTGCAATAACTGGACTCAGCAAGGCCTTACTATGTCTAGGCAATTACAATTCTGTATCATGGCTCAGAAAAATCATTTACCTAGATATACCAATTTGCTCACATAGTATCTCTGATAGAGTAGTCTGCAGGGAATCTTTAAAGTCTACCAAATCGTTACTCTCCCAGAAAATATGTTCCCAATTGCCTTTTTCTTCCCCATCACACCTCCAACATTTGCTCTACCTGAGGAAAAATTCTCTGCAGTCTACTTGGGATATAAAATATGTATGTAAACATTTCTAAGCAAAAATCCTAAATATTCTAGATTTTGTTGCATATTTGGGAGACATACATATAGCTCTCATTGTTTCTTTATGAATTGCTTATATAATCTCTCTTCCCAATCCCTTCTAACCTGCTATGATTGATCCTTATAGTTATATGCCCTACTAACTATTCCTTTTTTTAACAGCAGCTTCTGCTCCAGACTGTACAAAAAACTCTAACAGTGCTGGTATTTCATTTAGGACCCCCCCTATTTCTTTCACTTTGCCTATACTCTGATATCAATCCTTGATAGGGAAAGCAATCTCTAACCTGAAGTCCAAATAAATTCTTGATGTCTTCCCATTCTATTACCTTTTCCTCTCTAGGTATTTGCTCCCAATACCTTGGTTTCCTTGCCAGTTTTCTCCAATAAATACCAGCTCCCTCTTGCCCATCATCTTTATCCCAAATTGCAGTCATCCCTAATAGCAGAATCTCCTTTCTCCATTCCCGTGTTAACTTAGTTCTTAGAATACTTTCTTCTACTTTATGAATATAACATCATGTATGATTACTGTTATTCTCCTTAAAGATCTGCATTCAAAATCCCAGTCTCCCTTTGTTTCTTGAGCTTCACTCTTGTTTCATCAGCATTCCTTTCCACTCTGAATTATAGTTTTCTGCTTGTGCTATGTATAGTAGCCTTAACTCTGTAGCTCTGAAATACCCCTTCAAATTGGGTAATCCAAATCTGCCCTGTTCTATTTTAAGAATAAGCTTATCCCTCTTGACTGTTACTGTCTTCCCCCTCAGACAAAATCCTTCAGCTATTTACTAATTGCTGACCTGTGTATACAACTAAAATGACTAAAAATATTTTAATTGCTTGTATCTTACTATCCACATCCATATAACAGAGCTTCCATTTTCTCAGTTTCTGTATTATCTTTTGTTTAGTCTCTTCCCACATATCCTTACCTGCCAAACTAGAATCAGTTTTAATCCACACTCCTAAAGTAATTAATTTTATCTTGTCTCCATAACTATGAATACTGCTGAACCAATCTGTATGTGATACATAATTTTACATTATATTGCCTTTGTTTTAGCTTCATTAATTTTGTATCCCAAAAATGTTTGAAATTGTCTCAATATGTTCCACTATGAATACTGCTGAACCAATTTGTATGTGATACATAATTTACATTATATTGCCTTTGTTTTAGCTTCATTAATTTTGTATCCCAAAAATGTTTGAAACTGTCTCAATATGTTCCACAACACTGAAATGTCCTCTTCTGATTTTATCAGGTATAAAATAGTATCATCTGCAATAATATAATGCAAATAACAAAGGGGAAAGAGGACACCCCTGCCTAGTGCTTCTGCTCAAATATAAATTATTCCGATTCCTTATATATATTCCTGATCAACCTTATAATTTTATCAGGGAATGCAAATGCTTCCATTGTCCTGCTCATAAAGTCTCAGCTTACTCTGTCAAATGCCCTCCATGCATCCAGACCCATCAATAACAGAACTAATTTCTTACATTCTGCTTCCCACTGAATCATCAGTGTTCTGTTAATGCTGTCAAATGTTTTCTTTCCCTCAACAAAACCACACTGATCCATATTTTTCAGTTCTGGCATCAGTTTTGCCATTCTTTATCCATTACAGACATAAACACATTATAATCATGGTTTAGGACTGTAATGGGGTTGTATGACGCTGGATATGAGGGATCTTTACCCTCTTTAGGTATTACAGCTACCAGTGCTTTCTTCCAGGATGTTGGTACTTCTCCTCTTAAAATACTGTTAAACAAAACCTTTCACATGTTTATCAGTTTTTCCCTCTTAGCTTCCAAATGTCCACAGGAATACCATCTGTTCCCGGGGACCTTCCCATGAATTGCTTATACAATACCATTTTTATCTCATCTCCTCCTATCCTAACTGTTAGTAATTGAGCCTCATCTACCTCTAACATTGGCATATTTAATCCTTCTATAAACAATTCCATTTTTCCCTTTCCTTGATTTCCATATTCCTCTGCTTAATACAGACTTTCAATACACTAATCTTGTAAACAAATAGCAGAGAGCAAAGAATGAAGGCACATCATTTTTTCTTTTTGACAGTCTAATACAAATAAGGCAACCTAGTTAAAAGCCTGAAAACTTTGAATTTCATAGTTCCTTGTTCTTCCTTGCTTTCCTGTATTATTGCACAATTTATCCCCCTACTGACCCCATATACATCTTGTCCCAGTACTTACCTATGTTATAACTTTGGAAGTAATTCTGTGGAGCCCAACTCATCACAGTATCTCCACCAAATTCCCCTTCATTGACTAGTTTTATCTTTGTTTAAATTTCCCAGATTTTCACAAGCATTCCCTCAATCAGCATCCATACCTTTTTCCAAAAATGTTTTGTGTTTGTTCGTTTATTTATCACACGCCTTAAGAATCCTCTCCTTTTCATCGGTCTTTAAATTTCAGTATATGAGATTTTTACAATAGCAGCAAATGTCACATTAAAACAACAGCAAAATAATTATAAACATTTTGTTAGAATGAAACATACGTACACCTCAGTACATAGATCACATTATTTTTTACATCCTTTTTTCTATAAAGCTTGATTCTCTAAGTTATCTTCTTTAGCTCTACTTGGGCCTTCAAGTGTTCTTGTAGGATCATCCAAATCAGATCTCAAGGCATCTATTATTGTTTGTCCATACTTAACATTAACCATTACAAAACTATGTTACATAGGCATCAATTTAAAGTCTGTATGATGGGCAATAGAGCAGACTAATACTTGCCCTCTTCCTGGCACAGCTAGAAAGATATTAAGTATCGTTTGTAAACCTAACTATGCAAGTAGTCACAATTTTCACATTTCTATAAAAGTTTTAAGAAACAAGCAACATGAACAAAACTGCCAGGATTCATATGAATGCTTGTGAATGTAGGAACAACACTGGGGTCTACTACAAGTATGGCACACTTGCTTATTGCCACCAAACCTCTCAACTGTCCATATTTTGTAGAGATACCCCCTGATGTTTCTCAAAGTTTTTTTCCCATTCCTCCTAAAACTGGAAATAATTTTGAGAATTTCTAAGATAACAGTACCAACATTTAAAATGTGCCTCTAATTTGGGGCATTTTCCTTAGTTATTTTTTTTACTTTGTTTCTAATTCTGTTGGTAAAATTTGGGAGCTCTGACTGCCACTAGTTTGAAAAAGTAAGTGCAAAAACTCCCACTAGACTAAGCTCTTCCCAAAACCCAAATCTATAATGCTATACAGTTATACTGGAACCTAAACTTTAACCCTAAAACTCCCATTCAGTTCCCAACCTGAGTCATTGCTCCCTTAGCATAAGGCTCTACTCCCTTCCTTAACCCAAAAATCTCTGATAGCTCCCTAAACCTAAATTCCTAATTGCTCCCTAACCCTTAAACTATGCTCCAACACCTTACACTAAAAACTGCCTTCCCTTAAACTAAAAATTACCTTACAGCTCCCTAACCCTAAACTTCTTTACTGCTCACTAAACCTAAAATCTCCCTCCCACTCCCTAAGCCTAAAATGTCCTCCAGATACATAAGCTTAAAATCCTCCTCCTGCCCCCTCCCCCAGCTGTGTGTCTGAACTCATACTTGAATTTCAGGGTGAGCAGCAGCCTAGATGAGCTACAATCATTTGAGTCCCTGGCTTAAAGACAGTGGTTTTCTAGCTCTTGGGACTTGAGCTCCTGTACTGCTCACATATAAAATGTTTTTAAAAGTATGTGTACTAATGCTCCTCACAAAGTGTCTGTCCTCCATACCCCCTTTTCTCTCTTATTTATCGTCTACCTACCATTCCCTGTTTCTTCTAGATTTTTTCAATGCTATTTTCTATCCTCCCACTTCAACTGCAAATTCCTTTTGTTACATTTACATATACTGTATAAGATTTAAAAACTATTTGTACTGCTCGATGTTATTCTTTTTCTCCTGTATGTAAGCTACATTTCCTCCTACTGTATAAATTGTTGTATAAGGCATGAATTTATCTTGTATCATTTGTTGAATAGTTTGTGGAGATTTTCTCCCTGGGCCTCCACTGAAAACAGGCATTTTCAGCCCAGTAACAAACGAATATATATATATATATATATATATATATATATATACATATACATATACATATATATATATATATATATATATATATATATATATATATATATATATATATATATATATATATATATATATATATAAATGTGTTTACTTTGAACAGATACAGATATGCTGAAAACCGTTTATGAAATGTTATAGAAAATCATATTTTCTAAATGGCTTGTAACCTAGACAAAAAGTGGAATGTAATGAATATTGCCAGCATGAACCACTATAACTTAGAATACAACCTTGCATAGCTAGCTGCTGTAGAGATAAGTTAAGGCATCGCTGGGACAGCAAGATGTCTTGTCTTAAAGAAGATTATATTCTTTGCTCAGATCTCCCTATAGCAATCTCCAACAATGAATGTTTTTCACTTTCTCTCTCTTTTTTTGCTTAAGTGTGTTTAGCCAGTTCAAAACAGTTATGCACGTTACTGTCTTCTTATGCATCATGACAATGAAGGAACTCTGGTAATATTCTTGTACCTCAGTGCCTCAAAGGAACAATAATAAACTGTGTCTATGCTCTGAGGTCTGAGTGAAAGACAGACTTCAGACAGAAAACATACATATTTCAGTGTGTGTGTGTGTGTGTGTGTGTGTGTGTGTGTGTGTGTGTGTGTGTACTATTTGTAAATTATTCCTTACATGTTTCCTGGTGATATTTCTGATGTCCCCGACATACATGATCTTCCCTTGATGTCGAACCATTCCTACACATATCGAATCCTCACAGACCTCTGAAGCAATATAACTGTCTACCTGGATTCCAAGGTCTTTTAGTACTAGAAGTCCTGCAAAGAGAAAAATACAGGTTATTCTAAGGAAGAGCTGAAAAAATTCAAAATTTCTCCAGAGAAAAGTTGAGATAAAGAACAGACATGACAAAAGTCTTCATATGGACGTACATCATGGAATGGAACAAAGTGCTTGCACAGTAATAATCTCACATAAGTGAAGAATAAACACATAAGGAAAGAGGATTCTGCAATGAAATGCTGAGTAGGGTTTATGAAATAAGAATGCAAACTCCTACAGTTTTTTCACATACTGTATTACAAAAATCTGAACAATTTTATTTATAGGTTCATAGGGTCTGTGATGCCTGTGCCCTGGCTCAGCAATCAAGGAGCCTCAATCCTCACCACTAACACCAGTGAGGGGTGTTTCATATAGGAGAAAATGATAACAAATACACACAGTAAAGTGCAATTTCCCTTAAGAGCACACAGAGATCACAGTCAGTTCCGGGGCTGGTCACTCCCTTGTTCTCCAGGTCCCCATTTAGACTCTCCACTGGCACAGCTATCGGGTCCAGCTCTCAGCCAGCTGGGCAAGCTAAAACCTCCAGCACCCTCTCTGTCCAACCAGTGCTTCATGTCCCTACCCAAGTAGCTGACACACACACACTTTAAGATAAGAATTTATACAACACACTGCTGAGGAAGGCTGGCACAGGTTCTTCAGCTGTGCCCCTTTTACCCAGGCTATACAGTAGAAATCACTGCCACCACCCAGCTAATATTTATCAGTTACTCAAAGGCCCTTAAAAGGGTGTCCAATTATTACTGTGCAATATTAGTATCCAATTGGTACTATTGCCCAGGGCTAAAGCTATAGGAGTGGCTTTGTACAATTTTACCAAAGGCATGCAAGTATTCTTAAGAGCTTAAATTATTTCTACACAAAACAGCCACAGTTGAAAGGTTTTAAAATATTTAATAATAAATAATAAAAACACACTACAATACATCTTACTACACAGTGCTAGTCAAGAGTTCAGAGATCTCAGAGAAATACTTAAAATAATTCAGTAGTACAGTTCTGACATCACAGAAAAACACTTAGTCTAATCTTTCTAGTTTCTAGCTATTTCTAAGAGAAAACACACTTCTAAAATAACTTACATATAGAACGCAGGCACAGAGCTGATGAGTTGGATGGTCAAGACAAAAATGCTTAATGCCCTCTGATTCTCTGTTTTTTAAAATCACATTCCTGGTTCCCATTACACCATTCTTCACACTTCCCTGGGCTCCCAGGCTAACATAAACTACATTTAGATTCTTAGCATATCCTTTTGTTATCTTGCAGCTAGTCAAAAAGCAGAGCAATAAAAATACATTTGCATGTTTAAATCTAGCAATTTAACTCTTGGTTAAAACAACAGAAAGAATGTCTTCCTCTAGACAGGCTGGAGCTGACTTTAGATCAAAGGGTCATATGTCTTACTTAGTCAATAGACAGCATTGTTGTGACATTTTTTTCAGTTCCACATCTAACATTAGTTTTTCCATTTAAGACAACAGGCCTGTGGTTCACATTAATATTTACTGGCTATCTGGCTAAGCTGACAGTCTTCACCCCCCCCCCCCCGGAGAACTCAAGCTTGTTTTTAAGTGACCATTGAGAAATGCTGCTTAAGAGAGTTAGGTCTATCTAAGTGTAACTCACCCCATTCCCTGTCTTGAGAGCCCATCTGCACTGGCATTGCTAATCCCACTGCGGTGCTGCACTGACATATCATATGCTTGCAACCCCAGCCTCCATCTTAGCAACTTGGCATTTTGCTGGCTGGCTCTGTGTAACCATGTTAGGAGGTTGTGATCTGTCATAATAGTGAATTTTGTTCCATACAGATAAGGCTGAAGTTTCTGCAGTGCCCACACTATGGCTAGACATTCCTTTTCTACAATTGTATAGCATTCCTCCCTGGGTTGGAGCCTACGACTGAAACAAACCACTGGGTGCTCTTCTCCCTCTGAAGAAATCTGGCTAAGTACAGCCCCCACCCCATGGTTCGAAGCATCTACCTGCACACCAAGTTCTTTGCTGTAATCTAGACTGGCTAACAGAGGGGGTCCTCCCAAAGCTTCTTTCAGCTTCTGGAATGCCTGCTCACATGCTGGAGTCCACACTACCTTATCTGGCCTGTTCTTTCTTGTCAGGTCTGTGAGGGGAGCAGCTATGGTACTATAACTGGGGATGAACTTTCTGTAGTACCCTGCTGTCCCTAAAAATGCCCTCACCTGCTTTTTGGTAACAGGTGCAGGCCACGCTTGAATGGCTTCCACTTTGGCAGGTTCTGGCCTTATCTTACCACTCCCCACTCTATGTCCTAGGTAGGAGACCTCTGCAAAACCCACCTGACATTTGCTCGGCTTAATGGTCAACCCTGCCCTCTGTAGTCTGCCCAGCACCTCCCTGACATGCTGAAGGTGCTCTGGCCAGGAATGGCTGTAAATGGCAATATCATCTAGGTAAGCAAGGGCAAACCCTCCTGCTAGGATATGATCTACCAGCATCTGGAAAGTTGCTGGGTCCTTCTTCATCCCAAAGGGCATCTTGGTGAACTCATACAAGCCAAAAGGAGTCACAAAGGGGGACTTCTCTCTAGCACTGGGAGTCATGGGCAATGCCACTAACCCTTTGTAAGATCAAAGATTGTAAGATACTTAGCCCCACCCAGCTGCTCAAGGGCCTCATCTGTCTTAGGCATGGGGTAAGCATCTGACTCCGTGGGACTATTTAATTTCCTGCAGTACACACAGAACCTGGTGCTGCCATCCTTCTTTGGCACCAGCACCACTGGGGAGGCCCAGGGACTGCTGGACTCTTGAATCACACC
The DNA here is from genome assembly GCF_019279795.1 of Protopterus annectens. Lineage (NCBI taxonomy): Eukaryota > Metazoa > Chordata > Ceratodontiformes > Protopteridae > Protopterus > Protopterus annectens. The sequence goes on from NC_056729.1 coordinate 1,394,632,073, forward strand.
AAGTTCCAACATCACCTGTACCTCCTCCCTCAGAGTCTGTTTGACTCTCTCAGGCACTTTATAAGGGGCCTGCCTAATAGGCCTTTGGGGTCCTGTGTCCACCTGGTGCTGCCCCAGGTGGGAACACCCTGGTTTTCGAGTGAACATGTCCCCAAATTCCTGTAACACTGCTCGGATTTCTCAAACCTGGGTAGGAGATAGCTGCTGGGACATTGCTACCTCTTCCACTGAGGTGTCAGCCCGAGCCTCACTGAGGAGATCAGTCCCCAGATCTCCCTCAGACTCCTCCTGCAATCCACTGGAAATGCTCAGCACAAGGGCCTCCCTATCATGGTAAGGTTTCGTCATGTTAACATGGTACAATTTGTGCCCCTGCCTTCTGCCTAGCAGTTCCACCATGTAGTTTACATCACTTACCTTTCTTACCACCTTGTAGGATCCCTCCCAAGCTGCTTGCAGCTTGTTGTATCCAACAGGAATGAGAACCATTACCTGCTACCCCACAGCATACTCTCTAGCTCGAGCATTCCTGTCATACCACACTTTTCTGTTGTTGGGCTTCTGCCAGGTTCTCCTGGGCCAAGCCCATGAGTTTCCTGAGCCTTGTCCTGAGGTTTAGGACGTATGCCACAACAGACTCCTTGTGAGATTCGCACTCACCTTCCCACTCATCTCAAATTAAATGTAGGGGTCTCCTCAACCTATGCCCATACAGCAACTCAAATGGTGAAAAGCCTGTGGTTTCCTGGGGAACCTCTCTGTAAGCAAACAACAGATGGGGCAAATATTTGTCCCACTCCCTCTTAAACTGATCTGCAAATGCCCGTAGCATGGACTTGATTGTAGAGCTTAACCTCTCAACAAGACCATTAGTCTGGGGATAGTAGGGGATGGTCTTCATGTGTTTCACACCACAGGACTTCCACAGACAAGCCAGCAGGTCTGACATGAAATTGGCACCTCTGTCAGTCAGTATTTCTTTTGGGAAATCTACCCTGCTGAAAATCTCTAACAAAGCATTTGCCACCTTCTCTGCCTCAATGGAGGAGAAAGCCACTGCCTCATGGTATCGTGTAGCATAATCCACTACCACTAGGATATACGTTTTCCCTGTGGAACCTGGGGTACTCAGAGGACCCACAATATCCATAGCTACCCTCTAAAATGGCTCCTCAATCACAGGCAAAGGCGTCAAAGGAGCTCTCACCTTGCCTCCTGCCTTGCCTACCTTTTGGCACTGCTCACAGGTCCTGCAGTACCCTGTTACATCTCTGGAAATTCCAGGCCAATAGAAGTTCAGCATAATATGCCTCTTTGTATGTTTTATGCCCATATGACCTGCAAAGGGAATCTCATGGGCTATGGCTAGAAGCGTCAGAAGGTTGGCTCTAGGCACTACCAACTGCTGTACTCTCTCACCTTCTAGCCCTCCCTCAGGAGTCCACTCTCTGTATAGTAACCCTTTGTCCCAGTATACAGATTCCCCCTTTCCCTGAGAATCAGGTGCCTCCCTAGCTACCTGCCTCAGGCCTTGCAATGTAGGGACTGGCATCTGAGCCTGTCTCAACTCCCTCCTTGTAACCCTTCCCAGCTCCCGGAAGTCTGGCATCCTCTGACAGTGGTGCCTCACTGTCAGCCTGGGTGCTACTACTCACCTCTACCTTTGCAGTCACTCTGTCCAAGGGAACATCAGTACCCACAAGCAGCTGTGGCTCACATTCAGTCTCACTGCTACAGAGTAGCTCACTCCCTGAAGTAACCACCTCACCAGTCTTTGCTGCAAGTATGCAGTCTGTCTGTGTCTCCCCCAGGCTACCAGACCCATATGCTTGTCTCCTAGCCTTACTAAGTGTAACTGCATAAGCACACGGTACTGCCTCATCCAAATCCTTCCCTATCAGGACATCTGCAGGATGGTAGTTCAATACCCTTGTTGTCTCAAGACAACCTACTATTGGCATTTTGTCTTCCCCACTTACCTCACCTTTTGTTCCCCACCTTGCCTCTGTGGACAACTGTATGCCACATGGCCCCACTGGTTGCATTAAAAACATTTAACCCTTGGTCCTGGACGTGTACCTAGACTAGTGGCTTCCCCTGCTACTGGCAGATTCTGTTGGGGCAGTATGTGCTGCCCACCATGGGTTCCTTTAGACCTATGAGCAGTACTGAGGGTCCCCTTCCTGTGCAGGTCTGCCCTGCTTGCCAGGCATAGGTCTTCTTCCCCAACTCATCTGAAGTAGCACACTGTCTATCAGCTAACCAGATCCTCATGTCCTCAGGCAAAGTGCTAAAGGCTTGTTCCCTCACCAAAAGGTCTGCCAGCCCTTCAAAAGTGGTAAGCTGACATCCACTCACCCACCTATGGAAATAAGTGCTCAGTTCAGCAACATATTCACACACACTTTCATCTGCCTTGCGTCTATGCTCACAAATCGTTTTCCTATACATTTCAGGTGTTAGCTTAAACAATTCTAACAAGTGATTTTTGACAACAGTATTATCAAAACATGCAACGTCAAACATTTTTGACAAAACAGTTACAGCTTTACCATGGATTAAGGGGATCAGGAACCGTACCCAACGCATTTGGTCAACACCATATTGTTTGCATACTCTCTCAAACAAACAAACTCAAACAGTTACTCCCTTCCCCATTATCTCCATGTCTCGGGAAGAGAGTCAGCATCTCCTTCTCATGCTGCCTCTGCCTCTCCTTTTCCTCAGCTTCCAGGTGTAGCAGTTTGTCATTCTCCTCAGCCACCGAACGTTGCAGTCTTTCAGTTGCTTCTAGTTCCACATGGCTGGCCTCCAACTCAAGCCTCTTTAGCTCCAGATGGATTTTTACGTCCTCTGCAGAAAGATTGAGCTGTCCATTCTCCAAGGGTATTATATCTCCATTGCCAGTTTGATTGTCCGCCTGTTTGCCGTTTTCTGATGCAGCTGTAACCAAGGCTGCAATCAGGTCTGCCTTAGTCAGGTTTCCATGCACCAGTCCCCTAGCCTGGCACATCTCCACCAGCTTGCTCCTTGTCAGCTTTCCATACTCCTCTGCTGACATGCTGCCTGCTCACCCTGACTAACTAAACTAACAAAAGAAATAAAGCAATTGTGATCTGAACTCTGAGTATTCACTGCATGGCTGATTTAGAGTGCAAAACACCTTCAAAGCTCACTGTACACAGTTACAGGAATTCACTCTACCCACACCACTATGAACCAGTTAGTATTTGCCACCAATTAATATGTGATGTGGATATCCCACCGCTGCCAAACAATTAATATGTGATGCCCATGCCCTGGCCCAGTAATCAAGGAGCCTCAATCCTCACCACTAACACCAGTGAGGGGTGTCTCATATCGAAGGAAAGGATAACAAATACACACAGTAAAGTGCAATTTTCCTTAAGAGCACACAGAGATCACAGTCAGTCCGTGGCTGGTCGCTCCCTTGCTCTCCAGGTCCCCAATAAGACTCTCAACTGGCACAGCTATAGGGCCCAGATGGGCAAGCTAAAACCTCCAGCACCGTCTCTGTCTAACCAGTGCTTCGTGTCCCTGCCCAAGTAGCTGACACACACACACACACACTTTGAGATAACAGCTTATACAACCACACAGACACTTCTGGGGAATGCTGGCACAGGTTCTCCAGCTGTGCCCATTTTACCAAGATTATACGGTAGAAATCACTGCCACCAACCAGCTACTCAAAGGCCCTTAAAAGGGTGTCCAATTATTACTGTGCAACATTATTATCTAATTGGTAGTATCGCCCAGGGTTAAGGCTATAGGAGTGGCTTTGTACAATTTTACCAAAGGCATGCAAGTACTCTTAAGAGCTTAAATTATCTCTACACAAAACAGCCACAGTTGAAAGGTTTTAAAATATTTAATAATAAAAACACAAGACAATACTTCTTACTATGCAGTGCTAGTCAAGAGTTCAGAGATCACAGAGAAATACTTAAAATAATTCAGTAGTACAGTTTTTTTTTACTTTAACATTTTTTTATTTTGAAGTATATTTTGTCAGACATTACATAAATTCAAAATGAAAAACATATATACAATTCTAAAACCTATAAATATCAGAACATTATTTAACTATACACATTAGTGTCTATACAGGAAAAAGCAATAATACATTTAAGTAGATTGTGAAGTATGATAAATCATTTCATAAATCTTTGTCCATTTTTTCAAATATTTACAGTATTTTCATCCAAGAGTTATAAAGTGATGTAGGTCTGGTTGTTCTGTTCTTTAGTGTAGATATTTCCATATGCCCAACAGTTAAGGATAGTTTTTTTAAACTCCTTAAACGTGGGAGGAGATGTGCTTTTCCAGTGTATGGTGATAATTTTGCGTGCAACTGCCATCAGTGCCTATAGTATCTTGAAATCTTTTTCTGGCGCACAATCCGGGATAGGAGTGTTGAATAATATCATTGATTTTTTTAATTAATAATCATCATTGAAGACAATCTGAAAAAAAATAATATTTTTCCAATACAATGTGAGATACTTACAATCATAGAAAATATGTTGCCAGTCAGCTCTTATTTTAGTTTGACATCTCCAGCATTTATCTTCACTAGCAAATAATTTGGCTAATTTGTGCGGTGTGTAAAAACTTCTGTTTAAATATCTCCAAGTGAATAACTGCCAATATATTGACAAAATTGATTGTTTTGATGATTTTAAGATAATCATTTTCTCTTCTTCATTAGGAGGATGGTTGTTTATCTCTGTATGGTAATCCCAGTAGTTGCCTACAGAGTAGACTTTTGTTTTTTTAATAAGTTTGTAAATATTAGACAGGTAACCATTACCTTGATAAGGTTTATTTGTGATTATAATAAGATATTCAATACATTCTGGAACAGTTTGTTTGACTGTTACTTGCATTTGTTCAGTTCTATTTATAAAGTATTGTCTTATATTTTGTAGAAGTAGCCATGAATCATTATTTATATTATATTTGTTAATTATTTGATCATTAGTTAATATTTTCCCTTGTTCTACTAGTTGATGCCAATAGTTTATTGTACCTTTCTTTAGTATATTTATTTTTTGAATTTGGGATGTATCATGAACAGTAGGTTTAAAGGCTACTGAAAAGGTCAGAAAAAAAACAAGAATTAATATTTGTGACTTTGTTTTTATATTTTTTAAAAGTTGTTAAGGTAACATTTATATATTTTGAAGGCAAGTTATTGCTTTTATTTTTCCCTACTAGGTGATCTTTTAACAATCAGACTAGTGGTGATGGTATCATGGTCAAACAGTCTTTTATATGATTTTGACTAAGTTCTATATAAATGTGTTCATGTATTTGTTTCCAAATAGGCATATAATGAGTATTTAACCATAAAGTTATATTTTTGACAACAGATGATATAATATATATCTCAATGTCTGGTAGAATAATTCCTCCTTCTTCCCAATTTGGTAGATGTTTATTTAAAGCAATTCAAAGTTTATTTGGGAACCAAAAGAAGTTTAGTATTAGTTTGTTAAATCTTTGGATGATATACTTGGGAGGTGGCAATGAAAAGCATTGTATTAGATATAATATCTTGGGAAAAATGACTGACTTAATAAGATATAATCTGTCTCCCATTGTGAATATATATTTGTTCCAGTTAGATATTGCTTGCTCTGTTTTATCTAATGATTTTTTATAATTAAATATAAGTGAGTCTGTTCAATCGTCAAGCAGATCTATACCTAAATATAATATTTTGTTGCCTTCTGCTAGGAATTTGGAATATTTTTTGTTTATGTTTCTTTTTGGTATTGCATGACATGAATTTTGTTTTGTTTTCATTAAAGTGTAAAATTGAGACTCTTTGAAAGTCTTTTATGTCATTAAATAAAGCCTGTAAAGATTTGTCACTGTCTGAAAAGGTTAGAAGTATGTCATCAGCAAAAAGTTGTAGTTTAAGGTTCAACATTTTGTTAATATATATTCCTTTAATGTTATTGTTTAACCTAATTTGAGTTGCAAAAGGTTCTATTATTAAGGCAAATAGCAGCAGTGATAAAGGGCAACCTTGTTTAGTTCCCTTTTTAATTTGTATAGGTCCTGATCTATATGATCCTAATTTAATATATGCTATAGATTCTTTATATAATGATTGGAAGAGAGTATTAAAATGTGTGGGAAATTTATATCCTTTTAAGACTAATGTTAGAAAGTTCCAGTTAACTGAATCAAGGGCTTTGTTAATGTCTAGAGAAATTATGTTTAAATCAAAATGTATTTGTTTAGTATAATCTATTAACATCAAAATTCCTTTAAGGTTGTCATGTGTTATTTCTTCCTTTTAATAAGCCTGTTTGGTCTTCATGGATTAACATGGGGAGAAAGTGCTTGATTCTGTCTGCATATATTGCCATGAACATTTTATAATCTATAAACTATGCAAATATTCACAACGAAGCAGCCAGGCAACTCCTTAAAGTTCTTATGCATAAAAGTTTTTATTTTTATCTATTCTCTCAGCAATGAAGCACTTGTCCTGTGAATTATTTGTTGTTTTATTTTATTAACTATTTTATAATTGATGTTTAATAATGATATCGGTCTATATGATGAGCATTGTTTATCATCTTTGCCTTCTTTAAGTATAGAGGATATCAGTGAATATTTCCAGGAGGGTGGGACATTTATATATTGTTTTACTATGTTATATACTTTCAAAAGTAAGAATATAGCCTGATTAGGGAATTAATTTATACATTTCAGGTAATATATTATCTGAGCCAGGTGCTTTATTTACTTTAAGTTTTTTTAATTTATGATTTCAGTTCCGTCACAGTAATTGAATTATTTATAGTATCTATTTGTTCTTGTGTTAACCTAGTATGAATTTTATTTTCAAGGTAGTTTTCTATATCTTTAGTGGGTATTTCTTGAGAATTTAAAGAGTTATCAGAGTTGTATTGTTGTCTAAACGCTTCCAAAATATTATTTAGATCTCTTACTTTTCTCTTAGTATTAGGTATATCAATTTCTTTAATTTGTTTAGATTTGATTTTTTTTTGTTCTGTTTGCTAATTGTTTCTGGTGCTTTGGATTTGTAGAATAAGAATTTCATTTTATTTTCTCTAGATTAATCATAATCTTAATGATGTAATATTTCTTCATATTTACTATGGGTTTGTAATAATTCCAGAACTAAGTCTGCATTTCCTTTTTGAACTTCCAGCTTCAATTTATCAGCTTTCTTGTGTAATTCTAACACATCTTTATTCCAGGTTTTTCTTTTGTTAATGTACCAAGATAATACCTTCCCACACACACACACACACACACACATATATATATATATATATATATATATATATATATATATATATATATATATATATGTGGTTTTAATTAGTCCCAAATAAATATTTCAGAGATGTCCTCTGTTATGTTTAAGTCTAGAAATGTTTTAATTTCTTTTTCAAAGAATTCTTTAAACTCTGTTAATTTTGTGATTGAGGGTATTTGCGTGATGGGATTTGTATATGTATGCTTAAGTTCTATCTCAAAAACTAAAGCACTATGGTCAGATAGTGGACAATTTATTATTTACCTTTATCAATTTTTGTTATTAAGCCATTAGATATGTATATCCTGTCTATTCTAGAGTTAGTTCTATCCATATGTGAGTAAAAGCAATATATTAATGAGTCTGGGTTAGCAAATTCATTTATATCTTTTTGTGTCTGTGAATTTTAAAAGTGCCTTTGATATAGGCAGTTTTCTTCATGCAGTTTTTGAATCTGTGTCCTTGTCATCTATTATACAGTTAAAATCTCCTGCTATTATCAGGCTACCTTTGGCTAAGTGGATTATTTCTTCAAAATGATGCTTAACTGTTTCTAGTCCAAGTCCTGGCATCAAGTATAAATTTACTAAAGTATAGATTTTCTTATTTAATTCCATAGACACTAGACAAAACATACCAGCTGTATCACGATAGGTGTTAATTACTCTGGGAGATATGATTTCACTATGGATTAATATGGCTACTCCTCTTTTCTTTTGTTTATATTGAGAGCTTGCCAGTACTGTGTAGTTGTTAATGTTAATATTGTTTATATCTATGTCTAACAAGTGTGTCTCTTGTAAAAATACTATTTGTGGCTTATGTAAGCTTATATATTTGAATAAACTTCTCCTCATTACTATTGTTCAGACCACTGACATTTACAGATAAACATTTCATATTTTACTTTATGTTTGATTTGTATGAGAGTTTATGGAAGCAATTTTGACCCTTGATTTTTTTTATAGAAATGCTTTGATTCTTTATTCAAATTTGTATTCTGTATATTTCCTGTAGACACCAAACCATTATAAAAGAAAAAATGAACTGCTAATCATATGATTTCAAATCGTATAATATAATCCCTATCTCTATGAGGTAATATACCTCTTTGCCTGACTAGTAAAACTACCCAGACAAACCTTCTAACCTTGTGAATAGTGTTTAGACTAATCTCTCTTAACCTCTAAATCAGTATAGCATTATTTGCATAGCTTAAAAGAAGACTATAACCAGCTAAAAAGTAAATATGTGAAAATGTGTATTACAATATTGTTATCTACAGATCTAAAATTCACAACATGCTTAACACAGTAACAATGTTCTTATTTTATATATGTTTCCAATCAGGATTCAAAAGCAAGACTTCAAACTTAACATTCAGTATTATTTCAAAATCATGTAGTAATTTACATGTCATTCTAATACAATCGAGTTGTTTTTGGTTCTTATTAAAAATGTTCTGGTATCTTTATATGAAGTTTAGATTAGGTACTTTGTTCAGGTTTCACATTATTTTATATTCTTTCTAAACCATTTAGCAACATTTAATTATGTCTATCTTGTCTTATACTTGTCATAAAGATAACGTAATATTAATAATATACTTCTAAATAAATATTTGTATCTGTATATAAGTATGGAGTATATTCTAAAAACAGAGCTATAATAATTGCTCGTTAAAACAAATGAAATGACTGACTCTCTGGGTTTGCATGAACCAAATGTCTAGTAGCTGTCTGTAACAGAAAAGGGGGCTATGTTCCTGGAACTGGTAGCATCTATTACATTACAGATATAAATAGTTTAATGATGAAGTGCTACATACAGATTGACAAAATGTTGTAACCATATAAAGAACTGTAATGTGTAATGAACAGGAGTTTAAACCTCTGAGGTTTACATACATATTAAATTATTTAAGGTACTTTTCCGTTATACCATCACCAGTCTGTGCCACCACATTGCCAGTACTTCAGTAGTAGACACAAGTTTCAGTGTGACAAGTATACCTATATAGGTGATAAACAAGATTCTTTTTAATGGAAAAGAATCTAAGTCACAATGCAGTTCGTGTTTCAGTGGATGCTAATAAATACTTTACCAGAATACAGCAGCTGCCCTTCTAATTTTGAAAACAACTATAGAGGACATCTGAAGACTGCAATAGCTGCTAGTAAGATTTCCACCAAAAATGCCACCTTAAGATTCAGTTCGCTACTCTCTGGGAACTGATGTTCATGATATCCTTCCAGATACTTGTATAATGACTTTTAGATGAAATAAAAATCTAAGTCAAATATTGGTCAAAGTGAATTAGAAACAGGGCTGGGACTTGGAACATCAGGTTAAGAAAAATGTTAATTAGAGTATAGTCATAACTAGTTTATGTAGCGCCCAATTCAGTGACTCAGTTTAACTATATCAAACCTCTTGCTACATATGTGACAAACAGCCTGCTATAGCTATTCCACCATATAAGAAATATTGTAACCCTGACTGTAAATGCAGCATCTGCATTAATTTCTGAATGCTGGTACACAGATCTATAATTATCAAAACACGTGTAGTGGTGTAGCAACGTTTTATTGGATCTGTTAACAGTGTTTCTGCTGCACTTGTGCTGTAGTATATTCTTTAGTATTCAGACCGATCAACTGTCTCTGTGTTGGGAGAATTTACCTATTTTTATATCTGATTTACTCATGCATATGATATACCCAAGAAAGGCTGCTTGTCATTAAACATTTCTACTCCACTTAATGCTATTTACGTGTTCCAGTAATATGTGACAAGTGCTCATTTTGTATTTCTGCTTACAGAAGGACAAGCTAGTAGGGACTCAATGGATAAGCACCTCATTTAGCATATTTTTAGTTTTACTAATGTGTACAGGTTGACTGAAGTGTAAAAGTTCTTATTTGATGTGTCAGGTAGTTTGAATAGCTGAGTTCGTGTTTTAACGTGTGATTATTTACATGGGCTTATGGTTAGCAGTACTGAAATTGTAAAAAGCAAGTGTACTTCCGTGGTTTGCATCTCTGCATTATGAGGCTGTGATTACATACTTTTAAGAGACTACGTACGCAGGGAAAGAATGGTCGCAGAACGAGTTTAACATTCCTGGTGTGGATGATGCTTTAAAATTCATGTAAACAGCTCGAGGAACAAGGTGGGAAGGAAAATATGATTTTTCTCCTTCTTGATTAAGGTAATGTTCACGCAACTAGAATGTATTGTTCACGGTTGTACAATTTGCATATGTAACTGCTTCTATGTCAACTACAAAATGCTGCAAAGCACAACACAAACTGAAAGTTTGATTAATCGCTCCTGCAAGTATTCTGTTTCAGTTTAAAAAATTCCAATACTTGTAATTAAACATCTAGTTTAAGGGGGCATGTAACAATAAATTCTAAACATTTTAAAAGCCTTGTTAGTTCATTTTATCACAAAGTAATCTAACATTTATGTGGCAGTGAAACAGCCTCTATGACAACTTGATAATCAGGAACATTCATTGATAAAGCAACATTTACTAGTTGTTTCTATAAATAATCCAATTAATTTAGAGCATCCAGAACTGAACATTTAGTTTAAGACTACAACCAATAAGAAACTTCAAATACTTTTTGCAACCCATTTAATCTATAATATCAAAGACTTATAAAACATTTGCATGTCAGTGGATGCTCATATACGGGCATTTCTACTTGTTATTGCTTTTTTATGTTAACTGTGGTGGTGGTGCTGCGGTAGCATTGTCACCTCATAGCAAGACGTTGTCCCGTTCGATTCTCAGCTACAGCGTCTTCTGTGTGGAGGCATACGTGAATGGGGCGTGCCTTCGTTGAAGGTTGTGCATCATGGCTGGTAACCCGGTATGTAAAAGTCCACTACCAATCATTAGCGGACCGGAGTTCCGCTATGGCGACCCCTAACCGGGAAAAGACGAAAGACACAAATTGCTTTATATGTTAACTATAGAGAAAAGTTTCACAATTATGAATCTCGGCTTATTTTTGACTGAAGAAGTATTTCCAGAGGCTGTTAATGACCTGTGTGCTCGTTCTATGCCATATAAAAGGGCTTCAGACAATTTCCCTATGTTTGGTATCCGGGTGGTGAGAAAGTTTATTATGTTATCTCCTTTTGCTTTTTCTGGTAAGCCATATATTCAGATGTTGTTTCTTCTTGTTCGGTTTTCCATATCATCAAGCTTTTCTAATAAGTATGTATTTTGTTGTAACAAAAAATCTGCTTGTTGTTCTTCTGTTAGAAGTCTAGAGTCAATCTCATTTAATGACTATTCTATAAGTGAAATTTGCCCTTTCTGTTGAATAAACATTTCCAAAAGTTGCTCAAGTTGTTGAGAGCACATTTCTTTGAAAGTATCTATTTTGTTATCCATCTTATCTATCTTAATTGTAAGTTCCTGTATATTTGAAATAAGAGAATGCAGTTCCTTTCTGATGCGTCCTGAGTTGAGCTCTTGAGATGATTCATGATGTATAGCTGATTGTGGTGTTGTCTTTCCAGTGGTTAATTTGACAGGAATTATCCAAAAATAAACAGTAAAACTTCTTCTGTAGATGCTCCAAAGTATTAAGAATTAGTTAATAATAGAAATTTCCTCAAATTGTTCCTTATTTCATAAAATTCCTGTCAGGAATAGTAATGAGGTAAGAGACCTGAGAGAAAGTGCTGCTGATTACCATCTTGGCCATGCCCCCCAGTTCTGACACAACAGAAAAACACTAGTCTAATCTTTCTAGTTTCTAGCTATTTCTAAGAGAAAACGCACTTCTAAAATAACTTACATATAGAACACAGGCAGAGTGCTGATGAGTTGGATAGTCAAGACAAAAATGCTTAATGTCCTCTGATTCTCTCTGTTTTTAAAATCACATTCCTGGTTCCCATTACATTATTCTTCACACTTCCCTGAGTTCCCAGGCTAACAGAAAAGTACAGTTGTGTACACTTACCATGCTGACTGCCTTAAAAAAACTCCAGCTACACTCTGTCGCATATCTTCTACTCCGAGGCGATCTCTGCTTAACAAACAAGGCCATGTCAAACCCAGAGCTGTAGGACATGCTACACTTAAAGAAATCCCAATCCCTCAGAGCCACATGCTCCAGGGATCTAAACCTTGTCATCACAATAAACAAAACATGCTGGAGGGATAGGTTCCTGACCCAGAGACTCCCCAGACTCTGGAATAGACTGCCCATTCATGTCAAGCAGAGCACCTCTTTGGTCCTCTTCAAAAGGAACCTTGATGACTGGATGGGAGAGAGGAAATTCACCCCAGGGATCACGTCAGTCACCCTGCTAGACAGGGGTCCAGGGAAGTAAATAGTGTGGGAAGAAACAGCCAGGGAATTGTTATGGCTAGGCTTGTATAGGCCCTAGGACCGATTGCCTAGTACCAGCCTATGAACCTATAAATGTAGATGTTCGAGTGTATTCACTGTTGCAGTCATTACATTTGGGTTATCTGCTTGCAATAGCCCTCAGTCGGCCTGATTAACAAAGTCTTGACTCCTGTGTTGGTTGTTGTCCCTTCTTCCATGATGTCAGGTCGTCAGGGGTATAAAACGTGCAGCCGATGCCATTACATCAGTTTTTCTTGCCCCAGATGTCAGGTGCCTCCCCCCCAATGGGAAGCACTTCAATCTATAAATACAAGGATATACCTCCAACAAAAAAGCAAATACACCAAAAAGCTTTTTGAGCATAGTAAGTGAGAGTAGAGGTATAGCCAAAAGAAGAAAAGGGGGCTGAAGGGAGGGTAACCAGGACTGCAACAGTGAATACACTCGAACATCTACATTTATGGTACGTGTACACAACTGTACTATGTTCTTCGTGTTTCACTGTTGCAGTCATTACATTTGGGTAGATTCCCAAAGCTAAGGTTGGAAGGAGGAATTTAAATAGAATTAGGACCAGCTATAAGGCTCTACAAGACTACAGTGGCAAAACCAGCTCTGGATTTAGAGAAAATTGGCAAATGATAATGCTTGGTGAAAATGTACAGAACTCCAGGTAGCAGCCTCTAGGATGTCCCTCGTAGGGACGCCCCTGAGAAAGGCTGTAGAGGTAGACGCAGCCCTGGTTGAATTGGGTCTGATGCCCTGTGGGATAGGTTTTCCATGGTGCTTATAGCAGAAATGAATGCAGTGGCCTATCCATTTTGAAATGGTTTGTTTTGAAATAGCTTTCCCCTCTGTCCCTGCAGCAAATGCCACCAGCAGTTGTTCAGATTTCCTTTGAGGTTTAGTCCTGTCAAAGTAGAATCTAAGCTGTCTGTGCACATCTAAAGAGTGCAGTATCCGTTCCCCTTTGTTCTGCGGGTTAAGAAAGAAGGTAGGCAAATGAATGGACTGATTAAGAGCCACACTAGATACCACCTTGGGCATGAAGGAGGGATTGGTTCTGAGGGACACCCTGTCCACATGAAAGACGATGAAAGGTTCCACTGCCATAAGGGCCTGTAATTCAGATACCCTTCTTACAGAAGTGATTGCTAAAAGCAAAGATGTTTTCCAGGAAATAAATTTTACATCTGCAGTAGCAGCTGGCTCGAAAGGAGGAAGAGTGAGTTTCTCCAAGACAAAGTTAAGATCCCAGGCTGGAGTTGGAGCTCTCCTGGGTGGCCTTAAGTTTTTGGCCCCTCTGAGGAACTGCTTGAGCAGTGGGTGAGAGAAGAGGGGAGGCTCTGTGCTATAATGAGCTGAAATGGCTGAGGCATGAATTTTGATGGAGGAAAAGGACAAGCCCTTATGAAGCATCTCAGTCAAGTATTGTAGAATCTGAGGTAAATTGGGCATTGCTGCATTCATTCCTTGAGATTGGCTCCAGGCACAAAATCTTTTCCATTTTGCAGCATAACATTTTATAGTACTGGGCCTCCTTGCCTCTAAAATGATTTCCATCACTGATTTACTGAGGGATGGTAAAGGAGAGATTAGGTAATTAGCCAGGCTGCTAGGTTCAGGGTTTGCAGCTGAGGGTGCAGAATCTGGTTCTCCTGCTGAGACAACAGGGAAGGAGTCTGAGGCAGGTGCCATGGAGCCAAGCTTGACACACTGCACAAGAGTGGGTACCAGTGTTGGCGAGGCCAGTCTGGTGTAATTAAAATTGTCCATGGCTTGTCCTGTTTGATCTTTAGTAGTACTTTGGAGAGCAGAAGCAGAGGAAGAAAGGCAACTGATAGGTTTTTCCAGCTGAAGGATAAAGCATCCACTTTCCAAGCTAGCTTGTGGGGAATCCTTGTGCAACATGTGTCCAATTGATGGTTCTGGGGGGAGGCAAATAGGTCTATATCTGGACTCCCCGATTTGCTTGTCAACATGTTGAAAATCCTTGGTTCCAGTTTCCACTCATGTGGGTCCATGAGGTTTCTGCTTAGTCCGTCTGCCAGTGTATTAGTTTTCCTGGCAGGAATTGAGCTTGTAGATTCACTTGGTAGCTCAAGGCTGTGTTCCACAATGCCATGGCTAGTCTGCAGAGGGGGCAAGAATGTGTACCCCCCTGCTTGTTTATGTACCACATCACAGTGGTGTCGTCCATCTTTACCATTACTTGCCCTGGAAGAATGTGGTCCTTGAAGGCTGTCAGTGCATTCTGTATAGCTAGCATTTCCTTTTGATTTATGTGCAGGTGCATTTGACTTGGGTTTCATTTGCCCTGAATGCACTTCTCTGCTAGGTGAGCCCCCCATGCATAGTCTGATGCATCTGTTGTTAGAATTTGGTCAGCAGGGGGTAGTGTGAATGGTAGTCCCCTGTTTTGGTGGCAGGCCTCTGCCCACCAAAGGAACTCTAGGTGCAGGCAATGTATGATAGGAATCCTTGCTTCTAGATCCTGTGAATGTTGACACCATAGGCTTTTGAGATACCACTGTAGTCTCCTCACATGCAGCCTTGCATATAGAATTAGAAGAATGCAGGAGGCCATGAACCCCAAGGCTTGCAGTATTTGCTTTGCAGATAGCTGTTTTTTTGTGGCCACTTGTTTGAAGTAGGTTGTCAAATAAATCCGTTTCTCTGGCGTGAGGAAAGCCATCTGGGAAGTTGTATTCAAGCTTGCTCCCAGGAATATAATTTGTTGACAGGGTACCAGGTGTAATTTCTTTTTGTTTATGGTGTACCTCAGGCAAGTCAGTACCCTTTGAACAAAGGCCAGATGATTCAAAAGTATGTCCTGGCTTTCTTCCTGAATTAGATAATCGTCCAGGTATGGCTATATTTGAATATTTCTTTGCTTGCAAAATGCAATGACTAGAGCTAGGCACTTTGTGAATACAGTGGGCGCAGTAGATAAGCCAAAGGGCAGTGCAGAGAACTGACAGTGCATGTAGCCTGCTTTGAAGTGTAAGTATCTTCTGCAAGACTCCCTGATAGGAATGTGCAGGTATGCTTCTTTTAAGTCCAGTGTTGCCAACCATGCATCTTTGCTTAGCATAGGAAGCAGCTGGTGAAGAGGCAGCATTTTGAATTTTGGAATCACCAGAAAGGAGTTTAGAGTAGAAAGGTCCAGGATAGGATGCCGTGTATTGCCTTTTCTGGGTACCAGGAAAAGTCTCGAATAGAAACCTTGTCCCTTTTCCTCTTCTGGTACCAACTGAATAGCCCCCATATTTAAGAGAGAGAGTACTTGATTTTGGGCCTCTGTCCACTGATTTGGGGGTAGATCTGGCCACCCGCTTGGAGTTGGTAACATGTGGAAGTGAAACCTGTATCCTTGAGACACTATATTTAAAACTCATTTGTCCTGAGTAATGAGTTCCCAGTTTTTGGCCTGCAGACCAATCTTTCCGCCTAAAAAAGCATTCAGTTAGGAAGTGCTTCGAAGTTTTAAAAGCAACTACTGCTCCCATATTTGGGTGCGGGAACCCCCCACTTCTTAGTCTTGTGTGTCCCTTGGGACTGAAACCTGGGGTTTTTGCTGTGTCTGGGTTTGGATTGAGAAGACCTGGAAGGGGCTGGAAAGGACCAATTCTTAGAGGGCCAGTGCCTACTAAATCTAGGGGGCTGAACTTGTAAGAAATCTTTTAACAGTTTGCATAGATTCAGCTTTATCTTACATCTTTTTTAGAACTTCCTCGGCCTTATTGCCAAACAGGCGGTCCTGATTTAAGGAAGCATACAACAATTTAGCTTTAACATGATCAGGCAAAGATTTCTCCTTAAGCCAAGCATGCCTTCTGAGCACAGACACAGTAACCGCAGCACTGCAAGAGGCCTCTAATTAATCAAATCCACATTGCAAAGTATGTTTTGCAACCTGTTCGGCAGAATGCATTAAATCCTGTAATTCTTTATTTTCAGCACAGTCAGGAATCAACATCATTTTCTGTTTAAGCAATCCAATAACATGTTGTTGATACTTTAACATATGAAACTGGCAGTTTAAAGCCCTAATTTCCAAGATTGCGGAAGTGCAAACCTTCTTACCCCATCTATCCAGTGCCCTGGAGTCTCTATCAGAGGGGGAAGGAGTTTTAGCAGTAGAAGTCTTAATGCCCTTGGGTCCCTGTGAAATAGTCTCTGGATCCGCAATAGGATTTTTAAAAAGGAACTCATGTGAATCAAGAACCCTGTAATATCTGTCAGGTTTTCTGGGTGCAGGAGGCAAAGAATCAGGGGCCAAACTAAATTTTGAAAAGGCATCATCAACAATGTCTAGTACAGGAGGTATAGCTAAAGGCCTATTCTGAGGCAGGAGTAAGAAATCCCTAAGCCTCTTTTTTGAATCAGAAAAATCCTGGCTTTCCCAGTGGAAATGTTCCCTTAGAGTATGTAAGGTCTCACCAAAAGAAAAATCCTCTGGTGGGGAATCAGAGGGAATAGAGTCCTCTACATCATAATCCTCATAAGGAGATAAGGGCAAATCCAGATCATCAGAAGAATCAGAAAAATTAGAATCCTGGTAAGAAGATTCATAAACAACTTCAGTCCTGGGTCTCTTGGAAGGGGGAGATTGGCTTCCCCTGATTAGAGTTATAAGATCTTCAGCCATTCTTATCATTTGTTTTTTAGGTATAGAGGCCTGAGCATTTGGCCTGGGCGTCGGTTTCTTAGGCATAGTTCGAGATTTTGGCCTAAATGAAGAAGGAGGTGTCGGTTTAATATGCAAGTCAGTAGGCCTGAATACAACCTCAGAAGCTGGTGCCTGCACAGCGGCTCCGGAACCATCTAAGGTAGAGACATCCGCAGGTTCCACAGTTGAAGCATCTCGCGGCATTCCGGACTCCGAATGGGTCTCAGTAGAGGCCTGCAAGTCAGAAATAGTGGGTATCGGGCTGCAAAATAGCCTCACTGAGTACCGGCGAACTGGCGACTGGCTTAGGAGAAGCGTCGTCGGCAGCTTTGGACCTCAGCAGCCTGTCTCTGTATTTATCTTTGCATTTTTCAGAATCTCAGTAGTCGGATGGCTAACTGACGACATTTCTGGATAATTAAACCGAGAACCAAAATATTTAGAGGCGAAGATATACCGACGACGGATATTGCACTGATTAAATAAAGCACAAAACCGACAGCAAGGTATGTCGTGGTCAGGGCCTAGGCAAGGAATAGAGTACGAATGAAAATCTTTGTGAGGTATTTGCTTTCCACAAGTAAAGCAGTTATTAACTTTTACTGACATCGGTAAGGAGCAAGAAAAAATTTCCCCAATGGGGTACTTAGCTTTAGTTGAAGACTTCGGTTCTGAAACTCAAAAATGAAAATTTCAGGAGTCGGCCGACCAGCACTTGTGAACTGCTTCTGCTTCGGGCACCGCACGGCAAGAAAGACTGATGTAATGGTGTCGGCTGCATGTTTTATACCCCTGACGTCATGGAAGAAGGGACAGCAACCGACGCAGGACCCAAGACTTTGTTAAACAGGCCGACTGAGGGCTACTGCAAGCAGATAACCCAAATGTAATGACTGCAACAGTGAAACATGAAGAACACATACATTTACATTCTTAGCATCTCCTTTTGTTAGCTTGCAGCTGGTCAGGAAGCAGAGCAATAAAAATACATTTGCATGTTTAAATCTAGCAATCTGACTCTTGGTTAAAACAAGAGAAAGAATGTCTTCATCTAGACAGGCTGGAGCCGACTTTAGATCAAAGGGTCACAACATGTTTTACTTGGTCAGCAGAGGGCACTGTTGTGACATTTTTTTCAGTTCCACATCTAACAGCAGTTTTTCCATTTAAGACAACAAGCCTGTGGTGAACATTAATATTTACAGATGACAGAATTCATAGGTTCATAGGTAGATACTAGGCTATCTGCCCTAGGGCATTTATAAGCCTAGCCAGAGTGTATTTGGCTTCCGCCTCCCTATTAGATTAGCCTACTGTGCCTCTGTAAAGTAGGTCACAGAAGGTACCCTTTTAAGATTAGTTTACTATGCCTCTGTCTAGCAGGGACACAGGAGTGATCCCAGGGGTGAATTTGCGATTTCCCATCCATGCGTCCAAATTTCGCTTGCAGAGGGTCAGCGAGGGGCTATGTCTAACATGAATTGGGATTCTATTCCAGAGTGAGGGGAGCCTCTGGGAAATGAATCTGTCCCTCCAGCATGTCCTATTTATTTTTCTGCTGAGGTTTAGGTCCCTGGAGCGTGTAGCTCTAAGGGACTTGGATTTTTTGAGGTGGAGCATGTCCATTAATTTTGGGTTTGACATGGCTTTGTACGTCAGGCATAGATCGCCTCTGAGTAGGCGGTAAGCAACTGAGTAGAGCTGGAGTTTCTTTAGTCGAGCTGCATAGGACATCTGTTTGTAGCCCATGATCCTCTTGGTGAGGTACTTTTGGGGTCTCTCCAGTTGCTACAGGTGTCGGGTAAGGTACATCCCAAAAGGGGAATTGTATTCAATTATGGGCCTGATGAGTGACGAGTAGAGGGGCACAATGACCTCTCTTGATCTAGATACGAACCCTTTTGTGATAAGGTGGGCTATATAGAAGGTCTTTCTAACCACTTTGGCAACGTGATTATCAAAGGAGAGATTACTATCTACGTTGGTCCCCAAATCTCTAACTACTTCTTCCGTGCCAATGGATTACCACCTATGTGGTAATTTGTGGGCACCTTGTTTTTCCCAAAGGGGATGACTATGCACTTTTTAGCATTTAGCTTGAGGCCATGGCTCTGGCACCAAGCATCCGTCTCTGTGAGACCCTTTTGGAGGATGCTTGTGTCAGCTGGAGATTCGATTATGGCCCCCAGTTTGCAGTCATCTGCGAACTTTGCCAGCCATAATCCCCCCGTGTTAGCCTGAACCTCAGAGACGTATATACCGAACAAGAGAGGCCCCAGAACTGAGCCCTGTGGGACGCCACTTGTAACTGGTTTGGATTCGGACATGGCACCTGCGATTCTGACCATGTGGGTTCTATCTCTGAGCCAGTTTGCAACCCATCTTGTGATATAGGGGTTGATATTTAAGCTGGTAAGCTTATTTATGATGCCCGAGTGGGGTATTGTGTCGAAGGCTTTTGCGTGGTCCAGGTAGGCTGTGTGGACTACCTTGCCCTCATCTATGGCTTTGGTAACTGTTTCAAAGAAATCAACTAGGTTTAAGAGGCAAGATCTGCCCTTAACAAAGCCGAATTGGGTAGGGTCCAGTGTCTGGAGGCTCCCAATGTCTTTGTTTATGAGTTCCATGATAATACGCTCCATAGCTTTACAGACCAGACTAGTCAGGCTTATAGGGCGATAGTTTCCGGGGTCCGCTGTGGCACCACCTTTGTGGAGTGAGACCACTGTAGCTGTACGCCATTCTTTGTGTACATACCCTGTAGTAAGGCTAAGTTTGAACAGTGACTTAATGTGAGGGTTCAGTTCTTTTTGGAGCTTGTGTAAGACACAGCCTGGGACACCGTCCAGTCCCATAGATGCTGTGTTTTTTGCTTTGGAGAGGGCAGCTTTCACCTGTGCATCTGTGATGTCAGGGAGGTTACATTCAGTTGGGATAGGCGTTTGCTCCTTTGGGGGGGGAGGGGGGGAGAAGTTTGCGCTGAATCTGTCTGCCAGGATATTGGTTATGTCTGTAGGTTCGGTATATTTTGTACCGTTATGCAACAATTCAGAGCATATCTGGGAGTTTCCGCCCATGTTCCTGACATAACTAAAGAAGGCCTTGTGATTATCTTTAGTGTCTAGGGCAATTTTTCTTTCGAAACTGGCCTTTGATGATTTTATGAGGGATCGAAGTTTCTTGCTAATACTGATCAGAGATGCCTTCCCTTTTTGGGATTTTGCTCTGTCATGTAGTAGCTTCCTCCTTCTGTTGTATAGCTTATTCATGGCCGGGGTCCACCAGACCGGTCTCCTGTTTTTGGAGGAGTGAGTCTTGGTTTTATTTGGGATAGCAGAATCCATGCATTCCTGCAGGTGCTCATAGAATGCATTTTAAAGGATTCTGCGGATTAGGCTGTATTATCCTCTGGCCCATGGGGCTTTGAAGGATTCCCCCTCAGTCTTGAGAAGTGCAAAGTTGGCTTTTGAGAAATTCTTTACAGTGATTTCCTTGGCTGGGGGTGGGGACGGGATATGGATGTCCAGGGAAATTTGTTTATGGTCTGATCTTACCAATGAGGGGTTTACCTCTGGTGTGGAACATAGAGTCCCCATGTTGGTGATGACCAGGTCCAATATGTTGTTCCCTCTTGTAGGAGTGGTGACCAGTTGTTCCATTGCGTTAGAGTTTATAAATTCAAGGAACCGTTGGGCGAGGGTGTTTGGGCTTGAGTAGTTTTCCCAGTCAATGTTTGGGTAGTTGAAGTCACCCAATAACATAGTGTTTGGAGAGACCTTCATATTCTCCAGTGTTCTCAGGAATGCCAAGTGGGGTTCCTGTAATAGGGAGGGTGTTCTTTAGCAGGATACAAACTGAAAGGCAGTTTTGCCTGCTGTTAGTTGCACATGGATGGTTTCTGATGCTTCGTGCAGTGCCACTAACCTGGAGGTGTAGGTATCTTTGATGAATATAGATACTCCCCCTCCTTTTGTGCTTCGGTCTGAGTTTTAGGGCTGAAACGCATGGCATGAGTTATAACCTGGTAGTGCTGGGGTGCTCTCAGGAGCCTTGAACCAGGTTTCTGTTACTGCACAGACATCGATTTTCTCCATACTGAGGAGAGTCTCGAGTCCGTGCATCTTGAGGTTTAGACTTCTGGCATTGAGTAGCATTACCTTTAGTTTTTTTATCTTTGGGTTGTCTATGGAGGTGGGTTTGTCCTTTGAGCCTTGCCTAAAAAAGGCACTATGGTGGTGGCAAGAACCCTGGCCAGTATACGAAAGCCTAAGGGTGACCGGTGCAAGCCGTCCCTAGCGAAGCAACGTGGCTTGTCGAGCATGTCATCCCACGCTGACAGACAGTGGATCCCCTTTGAATGACACCAATACTTTAGCCAATTGTTGAAACTGATCATTTTGTCTTTATACTGTGGCATCATTCTTGGTGAGGGCAAGATGCTACTCAAGGTCAGGGACATACCAGCCTGGGCTACATGGTCAGAGAGCTCCTCTATGTCTCTTTTCATGTAGTCCAGGGAGGTACGTCTCAGGTCATTCACACCAGCATGGACAATGACAGAGTCATACTTGTACTTCCTTTGGAGTGACCTGAGTGCTTGCATTATGTGGCAGATCCTGGCACCCGACAGGCAGCTTACAGTGACCTTCTCCTTGTTCAGTCTGGTGAGTGGGACGTCAGTGAGCCGGACAATAGAGTCCCCTATAACAAGTGTATTTGGTGTGTTGTTTGGCCTTATGGGCTGTGACTGTGAGGCACACTGATTTTGTGAGATATGTGATTTGTGGGTATTGTTGAGGGGTGGCTGTTGCTTGGATATCTGCTTAGGAGGTCTTTGCTGTTTAGGCAGATTTTTATTTAGAGCCTCTGAGTATGTTTTTGTGTGTTTATGTGTTGGGTATGCAGATGCAATAGGTCTGTGTGAGACTGGATTTGTGGTGTGGGCGGTTACCTTTTCCTCCTGACTGACTGTGCCAGTCTTGGGTTGAGAGAGCTCTGCCTCCAGTTTGGCTGTGTAACTGCATCTCTCACATGTATTAGAGTTTGTTGGAAGGAGGAGAGGGTTGTCTGTGTACATAAGGCAATTGTAACATTGCCTCAAAATTCCCAGATTCACCAGCTGGACTGGAGAGTAACCTTGAAACTGACCTTTGGAAATACCAGATTAGTATAGGGAACTGTTTTTTTTTTTTTTTTACTGAACAGATTAGGGAAGGGAACTGATTTTTCACTTGATCAGGAAGGACCAATCGGGAGTCTAATACTTATGAGAAGTCAAGGAGGGTGTAGTGCTTTAGTTAGTTAGTGTTTCCTTATAAGAGCTGAGCAAGTGCAGGGCTTTAGAAAAAGAATAAAGTGATTACTTTGAGAGTCTGAACAGTTCTAAGGGAAAAAGTGAAGAGCAGACTTTGTGGAGCCTGGAATAGTTTAAACCTGTTTAGGCGACGCTGCTCAGTGCGCAAAACCGCACAAAAAGAGAGTTGTAGGGTATTAAGAGAGAGAGAGATCAAGGAGTTTAGAACTGACCCAAAATGTCCAATAAAACTACAGCTTCTAGGTAGTAACCACTCCTCCAGGGACAGGCAGGCTATTCAGTGTTAACCACTCCCACTGGTGAACACAGAGAATTCCCTTTAGCCCAAGCAAGCACTGGCCTTTTAGAAACTTGCAAACAGTTCAGAACAGCAAATCTGTAACTGAACTTTCTTAACTTTCAGAAAGTGGGAAAAAGCAAGATTTTTTTGTTTTTTTTTCTTTTTGTTGTAGTTTAAAGGTAGCAGAGATACACAAGCTGCAAAATAATCACAACAGTGCAATAAATGACCCCACACTGGAGTGCTAGGCCAAAATCAGGTAAAATGCAGTTTTTAGAGAAAAAAACGATTTTAAATTAAGTGCAACACAGGAAATGCAGTAAACAGGCTCTAGATGTGTTCCAAGTACTGTTACTGTTACAGATATAAACTTTAGCAAGCCGGAAAATGCCAAAAAGTAGGTGGCAAAGCAGTAAAACTTAACAAAAAATCTGAAGAAATACTTAAAATCACAAAAGTGGCTCCTTTTCTTCTCTCAGCGTTTTCTCCTCTTGGTAGGTGCTTCAGCAACAACTAGCAAGCCTGAAAAGACGCCAAAACTATGAGGCAGCCTGGTTTTAAGAGAGAGAGATCAAGGAGTTTAGAATGGACTCAAAATGGCCAATAAAACTACAGCTTCTAGGTAGTAACCACTCCTCCAGGGACAGGCAGGCTGTTCAGTGTTAACCACTCCCACTGGTGAACACAGAGACTTCCCTTTAGACCAAGCAAGCACTGGCCTTCTAGAAACTTCCAAACAGTTCAGAACAGCAAATCTGTAACTGAACTTTCTTAACTTTCAGAAAGTGGGAAAAAAGCAAGATTTTTTTTGTTTTTTTTCTTTCATGTCTATCATTCTATTTATAAAATTCTATCTGGCTAGGCTGGCAGCCTTCACAGGGTCATAGAAGGTTACTAGGCTAACGACCCTAGAGTCCTTACAAGCCCAACCATATCTATGCCAAGGTGCCTCAACTGTCAGTGGTTAGGTGAGTGAAATTCACAGAGGTAAAGGTCTATGGCATTTAATACCAATTGTTTCTGTCCAGGATGGACATGGGCACCAACCCAGGAGTGAATCTGCGGTCAACCATCCATTGAGCTAGGTTGTGTTTGAAGAAGGTCAGGTAGCGGCTCTGTTTCATGTGATTTGGAAGCTTCTGGGAAATGTATCTGTCTCCTCAGCATTACCTGTCCATATCAGAGGTTAGGTTAAGATCCCTGGAGTGAGCAAAAATCATGCAGTTTGATTTACGAATGTGTAGCATTTCCATCAGGGCTGGTTCAAAGGCTGCCCTGTAAGCCAGACACAGGCTACCGTGAAGGACATGCAAAAGGGAGCATTGTACTCAATTATTGGCCTGATGACGAGCCAAGTATAATGGAATTATAACATCCTTAGATATAGATGCAATGCCTTTACTTATTAGATGTGCCACATAGAGGGATTTCCTTACTACTGTGGATACGTAGTGGTCAAAGTTCAGATTGCTATCAACCTGAATTCCCAGGTCATGTACGACTGGGTCTACACTTACTGGGGTGCTGCCTATAATGTAATTAGCAGGGATGTCAGCTTTTCTAAAAGGAATAATGATACATTTGCTTACATTTAGCTTTAATCCATGTCTTTGGTGCCAATCGTTTGTCTACGTTAACCCTGTCTGCAGTATATTAAAATCACTGGGGGAACTCTATGATTGCTCCCATTTTGCAATCATCAGTAAACTTGATCAGCCACAGTTTGCCTGGACAGCTGAGAAATAAATTCTGAACACTAAGGATACCTGCACAGAACCTTGTGATATGCCACTGTTGAACAGTCTTTTACTAGTGGTGAAGTCATCCACTTTGACAGCATGTGTCCTGTTGGTGAACCAGTTGACCACTGATCTAGTAACGTAGGGGTTAATTCCCAATTAGGAGACTTTCTCTATAATACCTGAGTGGGGGATTGTGTAAAATGACTTTAGTAGGTCAAGGTAGGTGGTATGCACTGTCTTTCCATTCTCCTATGGCCTTGGTGACATTCTGAAGGAAGTCAACCATGCTTATCAGGCATGATTTACCTTTAACAAATCCGAACTGGGTTGAGCCCAGACTTTGGAGACTTTAGAGATTACCTATATCTTTGTTAATAAGGTCCATAAGGATCCTTTCCACCTTGCAGATGGGCCAGTCAGGCTTACTGGCCTATAATTCCCAGGATCGGTTGATGGTCCCCCTTTGTGCAGAGGGATTACTGTTGTTGTCCTCCATTCTGTCTGAACATAGCCAGTTTGCAGTATTCTCCCATGTTAGTGAGTACTATGTACAGGACATTTGGGCCTCTTGTGTCTTGTGGGTGTGCTTTCTAGCTGTTTCAGAGCATTTCCACTGACAAAGTCCAAGAACCTCTGTGCCAGCATGTTTGTGGTTATGTATGTTTCCCAGTCGATGGTAGGATAACTAAATCACCCATGAGTAAGGTGTTGTGTTGTATGGCAAGTGACACCATTAAGTCCAGGTATGGGGTATGCTTTTATTTTTTCATGGTAGGGGACCTGTAGCTATGATGTTGTCAGGGGCTTTGCCTATAGTTAATTGCACATGAACTAGCTCAAGACAGTCATACTGATTGACCAGTCTCAAGGCGTACTTATCATTGATGAAGATGGATACACTCCTCCTTTGGTTCTTTCACACTCAGTTTGTGGTCTGAATGTATGGAAAGCATTACAGCACTGCATGATTGGGGTGCTTTCCATACCTTTGAACCATGTCTCAGTGACTGCATAGACGTCAGCATCTTCCAAAGGTTGCTTCCAGGGAGTGCAGTTTCTTGTTTAGACTCTCAGCATAAAGCAACAGTACCTTGAGTTTATCTACACAGGATTTTGTTATGTTGGGAGGTTGGTTATTTTGACACTGCCTAAAAAAGGCACAGTGGGGTGGCTAATGACTTTGCCAGTATTTGAAAGCCTAGAGGAGATGGGTGCAGACCATCTCTGGCAAAGCAGTGTGGCCTGTCCATGTCTTCCCAAGGCTGACAGATATTGGATCCCCTTGGACTGACACCAGTAGCTAAACCAATTGTTAAAGTCAATCATTTTTTTTGTTTGTATTGTGGTATCATCTTTGGATAAGATAGAATGCTGCTTAAGGCTAGGCTTATACATTCATAGTATGACAGCTCAGTCATGTCTCTCTTCACATAGTCCATTAAGTTATGTCTCAAGTCATTCAAACCCACATGGAGTATGACAGAATCATATTAGTACTTGTGATTGAGAGATTTAAGTGCTTGAGTGACTTAATGGATTCTGGTACCTGACAAGCAGCTAACTGTAACCCACTCATTATCCAGCCTGCTGAGGGGAACATCCATGTGTCTCACAATGGCATCACCTATGATCAGCACATTAGGTTTTGCGCTGTTATGCCTTATGGGCTTATTTGTTCAGACACTGGTGTGTGTGTTATTACGTGTTGTGGTTGTTTTTTTTTATTGTTAGGTGTGCAAGTGGTTTCCATTTGGGAAGCCTCTTATCTTTTGGTAAGTTACTAGTGAGTACCTCTGCATATGTGATTTGTGTCATGTCCTTATTTAGAGTGGGAAGTGCGTGTGTGCTGACAACCTGTCTAGCATTTGATTTTTCCTTATGTGAGAATCTTGCCTCCAATTTCATAGTGTAACTACATCTCATCATATAAAGTATTTGTTTGTTTCAGGAGTAAGTGTCTGTCAGTATACATGAGACAATTTCTAGTTTGCCTCAGGATGCCCATGTCTATCAGACTGGCCAAAAAGGTGATGGGAAACTGCAAGTCCAGGCTAGCAAGCTCTTACTGTAGATTTTATTATGGAATGGAATGGGTTAATTTGACAGGACCATGCTGGTAGTGCCAAGGCTACAAGAGAGACCTGTACTTTGTGTAGGCTAAGGTTGATCAATATAGCAATGCTGCTCAGTGCGCAACTGAGTTGCTCCTAGAGCAGCAGAAAAGCATGGAACGGTTTCATTGACAGCTGTTTAGTGAAAAACTGAGCTTCTAGGCTTTTGTGTCTATACAGGGCACTGCTAACTGCCACTGCACAAACAGCAGCACTGTGCAATCACAATGCTTAAATATGAGCAAAGAGAAACAAGTTTTAAGCTAACTAACAATCAGGAAAGCACACAATAAGCCTTCCACCAGCAATCCCCAACTCAGACAGGTTAGTTCAGCACACTTCTGTCACAAAGATGCAGAAAAACACTTTTTTAATCCAGAATAGTTGGCTTGGAGCAGCCACATAAACTACCTACAACAACCCTACAACTAACTGATACAATGTAATACAGTGCAATTGACTACTTAAAGCAGCAGTAGACAGTACATTTTTGCTATAAAGTGCAAAAATAACAGCAAACAGCTTAAGAAACTGCTAAAGTACAGTTACAGTATATAAGAGAAATGCAAAAATTTGTTATTTTTTCTTTCTTTTTTTTTTTAGTAGTGGATTGCTCCAGGTGAGAGCAGATTCTCAGCAATTTTTTTTATCTATTTGCCCACTAAACCAAGTGTCACTTTTAAGGGACAACCCAAGACCACTTCCTCAGAGGCATGCAGTAGGCAAATAAAGGTAGAAAGACTCAAACCCTGTATGCCTTAGTAAAGAAAGCAGATCATTCAAGAAACAGTTTGTCCACAGAAGTGACTATGAAAACTGCATCCAATATGTTTGTGATATAGAAAAGAAAATACAGCTGTGTAAATAAACTTACCATAACAGTAGATGTTCGAATGATTGCTGCTGCAGTAGCATAAGCTATATGAGTTATAACCTGTGAAGGATATAAAAGCCAGACAGCTTCCAAAGCTTTCAAGTCACCTTCTACATGCTCAAATTGTTAGCTCGAGATGAGCTGACTAAAAGTTAGATTTGGACGTCAAGCACTTCATAGCTTTCATGCCAAGAGAGATGGAAGCTAAAGACCTGAGAGACAATGCTAGAAATATAATAACAGAAGAACACACCCTAACAAATCTGTTGTTACCTAACTAAGTGTACTATGCACTTCATAAGGATCATTGCTTCAGTAGTCTAGGCTGCATGGGTAGATTACCATAGTTTTTTTTTTAAACAAGAAACATCTTTATTAAATTATAACTTATGACATAAGTGATCATACATTTATATACATGAAAACAAACCATACTGACATATTTTAGTTGCAAACATTATACATCAATTATAATCTATCCAGTCATTGTCAGTCAAACATTACATAGCTCATTCAAATCCTGTCTTCTTTTAAATCTCATTCTTCCTCCAAAATGTTATTCTGCATGTATTGTTCCCCCCAAATTCCCATTTTTTCTATGTAATTTGCTCCTAACCTTTTCTAAAGATCCCATTTCCAACTGTATTATCTCTGTTACTATATTCACTACGTCTAGCACAGTTGGTTTAGACTTTGATTTCCATATTCTAGTAATTGCTTTTTCAGCAACCACCATAATTAGACTCAGTAAGGCCTTACTATATCTAGGCAATTTGCTCACCCAGTATTTCTGATAGAAAATAGGGAAATAGGGAATTGTTAAAGTCTGCCAACTCATACTCCCAAGCAATATGCTCCCACAATCACCTCTTCTTTCCCATCTCACCACCAACATTTGCTGTCTACCTGAGGAAAAATTCTTTGGAGTCTACTTGGGGTATGAAAATACCTATGTAAACACTTTCAAGCAAAGATCCTAAATCTTCTAGACTTTGTTGGATACTTGATATACATACATATATCCTGTTGTTGTTTCTTTGTGAATTGCTTATCCAAGCTCTCTTCCCAGTCCTTTGTAACCTTCTCTGATTGATTCTTATTGTTATCATGCAATATTTTATATGCTGTACAAATTATCCCTTTTTTAACAGCAGCTTCAATTTTAGATTGTACTAAAAACTCTATCAGTGCTGGTTTTTCACTTAGGTTCCCCTATTTCTTTCGCTTTGTCTATACTCTGATATAAATTTTTGATAGGGAAGGCGATCTCTAGCCTGCAGTCCAAATAAATTCTTGGCCTCTTCCCATTCTATTACTTTTCCCTCTTTAATTATTTGTTCTCAATACCTTGGTTCTTTTGCCAGTTTTCTCCAGTAAATTTCAGCCTTCTTTTGCCTATTGTCTTTATCCCTAACTGCAGTGATCCCTATCGGCAGAATCTCCTTTCTCCATTCCCATGCTGGCTTAGTTCTTAAAATACTTTCTACTGCTTTAAGAATATAATATTCTGTATGAATATTGTTATTCATATTAAGGGTCTGCATCCAAAATCCCACTCTCTCCTTGTTTCTTGACCTTCCTCTCTGTTTCATCATCATACCTTTCCATTTTGACTTACAATTTTCTGCTTGTGCTATGTATAACAGCCTTAACTGTGTAGCTCTGAAATACCCCTATCAAATCAGGAAATCCCAAACCAACATTTTTTATTAGAAGGATCAGCTTATCCCACTTGACTCTTGCCATCTTCCCCTTCCAGATAAAATCCTCCAACTCTTTACTAATTGCTAGGTCGACTGGCAGGAGGAAGGATAAGGGTCCAGGAGCCCCTGGAAAATGATCCTGGCAAAGCCTATCTTAGACTTAGAGAAGGAATCTCGTTAACAATGATTAGAGGACCAGGTTGCTCCATCTAGAATGCTGCTAGAATCCAACCCTTTCCAAAAAGCCACAGATGAAGCCAAGGCCCTAAAAGACTGAAGCTTGACCCTTCCTAGAATTGTTTTATTCTACTATGTGTAACTAAAAGTAATAGCATGAGACAACCATTTTAAAATGGTGTGTGTAGACACAGGTTGTTGTTTTCTCTTACCTTCACAAGAGAACAACTAGAAGAAGTTCTGAAAGATTTTGTTCCGTCAAGATAGTACATGAGTTGTCTATAGACATCCAATGTATGGAATATCCTTTCTCCCTCATTTGTATGTTCTGGAAAGAAAATAGGGAGAATGACAGCTTGGCTTAAGGTAAACTCAGGTATTACTTTAGGCAAAATGAAGGATTGGTTCTTAAGGCAATCCTACCTTTGTGGATAATGTGTAGTGACCTGTGTGAAAATGTTAATCTGCAATGAGAGTTTGCAAGTCAGATATTCTTCTTGCAGAGGTCAGAGTAATTAGTAAGACTGTTTTCCATGTTAAGAGCCTCAAGTCAGCCTGATGAGTCAGGTAACATGGAGCAAGAGTCAGCTTTTCTAACACAAAATCAAAATCCCAAGGAAAAGCCATCTGTTTCCTAACTGGCTTCTTATGCAGCCCCCTTCATAAACATTTTTACATCTACATTAAAAGAGGGGGATCAATGGGTACACATGCTGAAACGGCTGACAAACAAAGCTAAGCTGAGGATTAAGACAGGCCATGGGACAGTAACTGACACAAATGCTGTAAAATCAGAGAAACACTAGCCCTGAATGGGTGCTGCTTCTTTACTTGACATCAGCTAGTAAACCTTTTCCATTTATTAATATTTGAAATTCTAGTAGCAGGCCTTCTTGTCTCCATTAATACTTGCTACACATCCTCAGAAAAAAGGGGCCAAAAGTTATTAAAATTCTATTATCCAGGCAGTCAGCTGTAGTTGTTTTGTGCTGGGTTGGATCAAGACTGCCTGTTCTTGTGTGAGTACATTCAGTCTGTGAGGAAGCTTGTGGGGCAATTACCACACGCTTCCTCACATTCAAAAGAAGGAAGAACCACTGTTGCCTGGTCCAGAAGGGAGTCACCATTATGATCTTGGGGGATTCATTCTGAATCTTCAGGAGTGTCCTGGATATTAGTGGAAAGGGTGGAAAAGCATAGAAGAACATTCCTGTCCAAAAAAAAAAAAAGAGAAAAAAAACTTTTATCTTCCAGGCCTTCTTGCATAGAACCCAAGAATGTTGCCAGTTGATTGTCCAGCAAAGAGATAAAGAGGTCTACTTGAGGAACTCCCCAGAGATGGATGAAATCTTGGAAGGCCCATGGATCTAGTTTCCATTAGTGAGGATTTGCCCTGGTCCTGCTCAGTTTGTCTGTCACACAATTTTGCTGTACTGGAATGTAGGATGCCTGTAGAGTGAGATTGTGCTGTGACGTTATATCCCAAGTCAACATGGCTAGTCTGCAAATGAGGTACAACATGGTTTCCCCTTGCCTTTTGATTTTCCACATCACAGTGGTACTGTTTGATGGAATGTAGGATGCCTGTATAGTGAGACTGTGCTTTGATGCTATATCCCAAGCCAATACAACTTTTTTGCAAATGGGGTACAGCCTGGTTCCCCCTTGCTTGTTAATGTACGACATCACTGCAGTATTGTCTGTAACCACTTGAAGAGATACTGGGGACCAAAGATGGTACAGAAAATTGAGTTCCTTGATCAGTGCAAGCATCTCCTTGATATTTATGTGCTTGCATCTGTCCTTGGTGTTCCACATCCTCTGCAATTTTCTCTCTCCTGCAACTGTTCCCCAAGCAAAATCTGAAGCATCTGTGGTGACTGACTGTTTTGGAGCAGGGAGAGAGAAGGGGAGACCTTGATTTAAGAATATCTGTTGTTTCCACCAAGTAATTTCTCTTCTAACAAAACCCAGTACTGGGATCTGATAAGAAAGA
Source organism: Protopterus annectens (assembly GCF_019279795.1). Taxonomy (NCBI): domain Eukaryota; kingdom Metazoa; phylum Chordata; order Ceratodontiformes; family Protopteridae; genus Protopterus; species Protopterus annectens. Next base: position 1,394,663,650 of record NC_056729.1, read on the forward strand.
GGGTGTTGATGCTAGGACCAAAGAGATTACAGATACCACTGTATCTTTCTTGTGTGAAGTTTTGCCAGGGCATGAGAATCATGGATGTCATGAGACCCAAAAGTCTGAGGTATTCCACTGCAGTAACTGAAGTCTGAGTGGATAACCTTAGAAACAGATCTAAATAAAGATCTACTTTTTCTTGTGGAAGAAAAGCTCTTTGAACTGTGGTGTTTAGCTGACAACCCAGGAACACAATACTGTGTGAGGAAGTCAAGAAATACTTTTTAATGTTCTCTTGGAATTTAAGCTTGTACAAGAGATCTCTCAGCCAAAAAGGAGAGTCTTGACATTTTGAAAAAGACTCTACAAAGATAAGCAAGTCATCTGCAGTGGATATAAAAAGTGTACACACCCCTGTTAAAATGCCAGGTTTTTGTGATATAAAAAAAAACGAGACCACACTAAATCATTTCAAAACTTTTCCCACCTTTAATGTAACCTATAACCTGTACAATTCAATTGAAAAACAAACAAATCTATTAGGGGAAAAAATAAAAAAAACGTACAATAAGCTAGTTGCATATGTGTGCATACTCTTAAACTAATACTTTGTTGAAGCACCTTTTGATTTAATTACAGTATTCAGTCTTCTTGGGTACACACCTGCCATCAATTAAAGAGACTCTGATTAACCCCAAATAAAGTTCATATGTCCTAGTAGGATTTTCATGACATTTACTCAGTTGCCTGCTACAGCAAAAGCCATGGTTCACAGAGAGCTTACAAAGCATCAAAGGGATCTCATTGTTGAAGGGTATCAGTCAGGAGAAGGGTACAAGAAAATTCCACAGCAATGGATATACCATGGAACACAGTGAAGACGGTCATCAAAAAGTAGAGAAATTATGGGACAACAGTGACGTTGCAAAGAACTGGACGTCCCTCCAAAACTGATGAAAAGACAAGATGAAAACTGGTCAGGGAGGTGGCCAAGAGACCTACAGCAACACTGAAGGAGCTTCAGGAATTTCTGGCAAGTACTGGTTGTGTACTACATGTGACAACAATCTCCCATATTCTCCATGTGCCTGGACTATGGGGCAGGGGTGCAAGACGGAAGCCATTTCTTACAAAGAACAACATCCAGGCCTGGCTAAAATTTGCAAAACAATACATCATGTCTCCCAAAAGCATGTGGGAAAATGTGTTATGGTCTGATGAGACCAAGGTTGAACTTTCTGGCCACAATTCCAAAAGGTACGTTTGGCACAAAAATAACACTGCGCATCAACAAAAGAACACCTATGGTGAAGCATGGTGGTGGCAGTATCATGCTTTGAGGTTGTTTTTTTTTTCAGCTGGAAATGCGGATTTAGTCAAGGTGGAGGGAATTATGAACAATTCTAAATATCAATCACATTTGGCCCAAAACCTTCAGGCATCTGCTAAAAGCTGAAGATGAAGAGGAATTGCACCTTTCAACACGACAATGACCCCAAGCATACATACAAATCAACAAAAGAATGGCTTCACCAGAAGAAAGTTAAAGTTTTGGAATGGTCCAGCCAGAGCCCAGACCTAAATCCAATAATTTTGTGGGGTAACCTGAAGAAGGCTGTGCACAAGAGATGGCCTCACAATCTGACAGATTCGGAGAGCTTTTGCCAGAAAGAGTGGGAAAATATTGCCAAGTCAAGATGTGCCATGCTGACAGATTCCTACCCAAGAAGACTGAATGCTGTAATTAAATCAGAAGGTGCTTCAACAAAGTATTAATTTAAGGGTGTACACACTTATGCAACCAGCTTATTGTACATTTTTTACTGTTTATATTTTTTTCCCTAACAGATTTGATTGTTTTTCAACTGAACTGTGCAGGTTATAGGTCACATTAAAGGAAAGGTGGGAAACATTTTGAAATTATTTATTGTGGTCTCATTTTTTATATCACAAAAAAACTGGCATTTTAACAGGGGTGTGTACACTTTTTATATCCACTGTAAATACAGAAAAATTTAGATAACCTGTAGCCTGCAATGAGCTGTAACTGGAGCTAGACACTTTGTGAACACGTTTGGTGCAGTGGACAGTTCAAAGAGAAAGGCAGAGAACTGATAATGTAATCCAGGCATACAAAACCTGAAGTCTGGATGAATAGGTATGTGATGATAAGCATCTTTTAAGTCTAGTGTTACCAGGAAACTTGAAAGAGGAAGAAGAAGCAACAGGTAGTGAAGTCACATTATTCTGAATGTGGGCAATGTCACAAACAGGTTTAGGAAAGAAAAACCCAGACCTGGTTTCTAAACATTTTCTTTCTTTGGGACTAGGAACATCTTGGAATAAAACCCCTTCTCCACCTGGGGAAAGAACTGGTTCTATCACTCCTTGGGACAGCATATGATGAAAAACAGGTGGAAACAAAACAATCTGATCTGTAAGATGAGGAATGAACCCCCTGCCAAGGAGGAATGTCTTCCCACTTACATCTGTAATGAATGGTTTTCAGAACCCATGTGTCTGAAACAATCTGCTGTCAAAGAGAAAAATTGAGATTCAGAGAGACAGGGTGGAAAGGGGTCAGCACGTCTCTTGAACAGTCATTCAGACTTGTTGGAGTGCCCCTTGTTTTGGGAGGTTTGAGACCTCTTTTTACGACCTCATTGCCATTTCTTCTTAAACGTCTCTTTACCTAAATTATGTTAAGACTATTTATTCTGTTTTTTTGGAAAAGGAGGACTGAAATATCTTAGAGATTCCCCTGGATTAGTTTGCCCCTTTCATCACACTCTGCGGCACTGGGACCAAACACTAAATCTCTATACAAGGCAGAATGTAAAATCTCATTTTAAACATCATCTGGAAGGTTTTGAGAATGCAGCCAAGCAAACTTCCTTAAAGCTGTACCAGTGGCCATAGTCCTGGAAGAAGAATCAACAGAACTCTATGCACACACTGCAAACAATGACCAGTGACCTGTACAATAGAAGAAACTTATTTAATAAAGATTCTTCTTCACAGGAAGAAACTGTAGATAAAACATTCCTCATATGTCAGAATAAACTTTAACATATTAGCCTGACAATATAAAATTCTGAAATTCAAAGTTGCAGAAGTATATATTTTTCCCCATACCTATCAATAATTTTCCCATATTGATTAGAAAGAGTAGGATTGGAATTAAACTAAGTGTTTAGCAACACAGTAGTTAACTAAACCTATAGCTGCTGGGTCAGGTTTGAAAATAATATATAAAAAATTAAAAGACTGAGGAACTTTATACATCCTATCTGCCTTTTTAGTGACAGGTGGCTGACTATCAGAAAAATTAGAGGGAGCAAGACACACATCCTCTAAAGCAGACATGACAGAAGAAATACATGTAGATTCTGGAAAATCCTTCTGTAGCAACCCAATAATATTTTTGAGAATGAGAAACCTCAGTGTTCTCACACTGAAAACACTGGGACATTCTATCAATAGTCTCAGAGAAAGAGAACCCCCACTGGGTGAATTAAAATGTGAGATCTCCTTTGAGTCTGAATCATAAATATGAAGGCAAAACCATGAATCAGTTCCTGTATTTTTCGTGTTCATATTCAGATTCCTGAATCTTTTATGGAAAGAAGGCATCCCTCTTTATTTTTACAGGAAACTACTCTACATAAAGGATTTAAAGCCTGAATCAAACCCTGAGACAGTCCCAGTAAACTACTTCTATTCAACGAAATATGAGGGGGAGTAGATACATGCTTGGTTTTCTGTTCCATTTTAACAGGAAAAATGGGACCACCACGTTACTAAAAGCAGCTGCTGCTTCCCCAGAGATGGGCAGAGAATTCTGATACAACAAGGAAACCTTACCTGTTCCTTTTAACAGGACTGATATGAGTGGTTCTCCCTTGCCCAGTGAGGGGAACCCAAAAGCTAAAGAGGACATGGCTAATCCCTGGACCATAGCAGCTGTAGGTGCTACCTTAGAGGGATCGGGGGAAAAGATAAGTGCTCTGAGGGAGACAAAATGACCACAGCAGAGTCACCCACCTGTGGCTGCAGGCAAATTGCCAGCTTGCTGTGGTGGCAAAGGCTGTTTGCTTAACTTTTTCTTTTTGTGACTGGAAGAAGAACCGACTGTGGAAGTGCAATGTGTTCCACGGTCAAGTCAAAAATGGTGCCTCTATTCTGGGGAAAACAAGCAACAATGCCAATAAAACTGCCAGTCCACACAGGTTACTTTTTAACACTGAAGAAATATAAAAAGAGTCCAGGGCACCGTTTTTTTGCAACAATAAACTTTTATATCACAACCACAAATACAAAGATGAGCGCTTTCGTCTGAAAACTAGGCTTCTTCAGATAAAAACACATCTGCTAGTCATTGCTTAAATACCAATTCCCCTAATACATATCAATTAATATTTAAAGAAAACACACTTAGAAACTCCACTTATAAAAATCTATACATTGCTCACTCCAGGGAATAAAACCTAGCAATGCATCTTATACATATACATAAATCATTACATAAAAAATCTTATAACTAAAAAATAAATGTGCCAACTTTACTCCATATTAATGTAATGGTATTAATAATAAAGATGTTTTTTTAAAAACATCACATACATACAGTCCACAACAAACAAGTAAATGGACATGTTGACATTTTTTAAAAATAAAACCATTCAGATATTTTCTGCCTTAGATATTAAAACAGGTTTGATTGTTACATATTCATTTAGGCCAGGTGAAATAAAAGACTTTAATCTAAGCTGCCATTTCAATTCTTTGTTAAGCAAAGCATTTTTAATGTCCCCACATTTAAAATATTTTTTTATAATAAGATCAATAATGCCAAATTTAAAACCGTTGAAGGAAGGGCATACCAATGAATGTTTGTACAAGGCGCTTGTCTCTTTTCCAGTTCTTATATCGTATTGGTGCTCATACATTCTATCTTTGAATGCCCTCTCTGTTTTGCCAATATAGAATGCATGGCATCCTTCACACTTAGCCATGTACACAATCATCCTGGTTTTGCAATTTCCCTTACGAAATCTAACAATGCTGTTTAAACCATTGTTTAACTTAATCCATGTTTCTCTGAAAATCAAGTGACATAAACTACAATTGCCACAAGAAGTGGTAGCTTTAAAAGAACTATTCTGCCTCTCACCTTGTTCGAATATTCTTTTAAAGTTTTTACCAGTTTTGTAGTGAAAGAAGGTTTGGAACCTACTACATCATACACCTCTTTATTTATTTTAAGTGTATTCCAATTGGCTCTAACTATGTTGGCAAATGATTCAGAAAACATATTGTATTCCATAACACAGGCCCCATAGAAATGTTTACCCTCCGTTTCTCTTTTTGTTACCTTGGACAATGTTTGTCCCAATAAGGCTACATATTTAGTTCCCCAACCTCTATAAACTTCATCTAATACTTCCCTTACCATCTCCACAGGGTACCCCCTTTCCAAAAATTTCCTTCCCAGAAATATGAACTCGTTAATTAAGTCATCAGACTCAGAGGTCATTCTGGCTACCCTTACAGCTTGACCTTTAATAAGACTTCTTTTTTGTGCCTGAGAATGACGACTAGTGTAGTGCAAGTAACTATTGCACCAAGTGTTTTTACGATAGATTTAAGATCTGAATCCATTAGATGTTTTAGTAATAGTGGCATCAAGATAATTTATGCTATTTGCATTCCATGTGTATGTGAAAGTAAAGAATGGGGTACTGTTGTTGAGGTAGTCCATGAATTGTTCTAAACTTTGCTTAACAAAGAATTGAAATGGCAGCTTAGATTAAAGTATTTTATTTCACCTGGCCTAAATGAATATGTAACAATCAAACCTGTTTTAATATCTAAGGCAGAAAATATCTGAATGGTTTTGTTTTTAAAAAATGTCAACATGTCCATTTACTTGTTTGTTGTGGACTATATGTATGTGATGTTTTTAAAAAAAACATCTTTATTATTAATACCATTACATTAATATGGAGTGAAGTTTTATGTAATGATTGTATAAGATGCATTGTCCCTGGAGTGAGCAATGTATAGATTTTTATAAGTGGAATTTCTAAGTGTGTTTTCTTTAAATGTTAATTGATATGTATTAGGGGAATTGGTATTTAAACAATGAGTAGCAGATGTGTTTATATCTGATGAAGTCTAGTTTTCAGACGAAAGCGCTCATCTTTCTATTTGTGGTTGTGATATAAAAGTTTATTGTTGCCTCAAAACGGTGGCCTGGATTCTTTTTATATTTCTTCAGTATTTGGTTGCCTTTTATTTTGAGACTTTGAGTTACTTTTTTAACAGACAAAGCACAGTAAAAGGCACTTTCAAACACTATGGAAGCTCTACATCCTTAAAAATACACAAATTTATGCGCAGAAAATAGTTTATCAGTTAGATAAAACTAATTTTAAATTGACAGAAATGAGTGCTCTATTTAAAAGTACAATACAGTCTTGAGACAATCTGTTCAAACAAAACACTCCTAGCTTTAACATAACTTTCCTGAAGAGGGAAGTAATAAAACATTAGTAAAAAACAAGAGGATGGAAGATTTTTTTCCCCCCAAAGGGAACTTATCTGTCCAGCTAAGGAAAGTACAAGCCAACCGTCAATGCTGAAAAGCCTCAAACCAGAGTATTCTTCATTGGCAGTAAAGCTTTGAAGGT